>NC_062526.1:8554001-8811501 GCF_022655615.1 Tachysurus fulvidraco
AGCTGTTTAAAAAAAAAAAAAAAAAACATTCTTTTTTCAACATTTCACATCAATGAGCTAAACCTTGGGTTTTATTTATGTCACTTTAACCTTAACGTAAAGGTTTAAAGTGATTTTCAGACTTGGACATTTTTAAGCCATTTATACTCACCTATTATTTTTGTTATGATATGGCAGCCATGCTCATCAGGTGGAAACCTCCTGCAAACATAGAAGTTTTGAAAGAGTCAAATAGTGCTCACTACATTCTGAGCCCACATTGCAGAGATCCTACTACTAAATAGAATTTCTTTGTCTCATGCAAAAAAAACATCCCGCCTATAAACGCCAGCAATCTTTAATGATCTGAGATTGTAACATCAGCGTTCAACACAACTCAATAATAGTGATGATGATCTGCATGTTCTTTCTGTGTCTGTGGAGGCTTTCTTCGAGTACTCTGTTATTTTTCCTACCACACAAAAACAACACGGTGGCCGGATTGGCCGAGATAAAACAAGTGTGTAAATGTGTGTGTACCCTGTAAAAGACTGGCCTATCAGATTAGGTGTTCCTGGAATAGATCCACCAGAAGCCTGCTCAGCATGAAGTGGTTAATAAATGTGAGTTTGTGAGTAAAATGTCGAATTTGGTGACAAATTTATTCTAGCTGTCACTCACGGGTATCTAGCAGAAGTGGGATTTAAAGTCTCATTATTATTGTTGTTGTTTTATCTTGTATATATAACAATTATTATTATTATTAAGCTGTAGCTGTAATTAATTACTCTTTGTTTTTTGTTTAATTTGTTCACCACAATGGGGCGGAATAATTACTCTGACTTGTCATTTTTTCTCTATAGGAAGAAGATATAATCACTCTTATAATCAATTAACTTGTGGGGGTTTTCCCCATGAGGCGGCGCTATAATCCCATATCTTGTGTTTTTAGGGACAGTAATAAACTCGCCGTCTAGGTGTACTGCATTTTGCTTGTGAGAGTTTCATAGTATATTATGACAACACCAATATCTTTACAATATCATTACAATATCTCTTCATACAAGATATTTCAATCTCTTAGCAGAAAGAGCTGCAGGATATATGGAAAGGATAGATGAATACTAACCATACTATGTGTAATGTTAGTTTTACAGTCTACACTTTAGAGACACGGAAACAAATTTAAAAGAAAGATTTTTTGTATTTACAAGAGCCCCATAGAAACATTACAGGATATTTTCGTTGTAAACAACGCAGTTAGTCTGACGTTCGTATTGAGTGAACACATCACAAGACTATTTAAATTAAAGGAAAGAAATAGAATAGAGTAATTAAATAAATACAATGCATTGACTCACCTTAAATCCGCTGACCTTATATCAGACTCACATTACACAATGCTATAGTTTCAGCCATAGATCCTAATTGAGCGACGTGTGTTGTTTAGTTTAGTTCTTGATGCCCCTCTTACTGCAGTAATGCACACTAATGTACACAAGCTTGTGTTTCTTTATTGCTGCTGTTTCCCAGAAATCAGCCGGTCTGCAGCCATACAGAAAGTGAAACTGTCACTGATCCTGTGTTTTAAAACCTGTCATATTATGCAAAGTCTATTTCTAGCTCACATTACACACGTACACACACACACACACAAACACACACAAACAAACACACATATACAAACACACAGAAACATACACATCACACACCAACATCACACACTCGTATACACAAACACACACACCAAGACACACACAACATCACACACACAACATCACACACTCGTATACACAAACACACACACCAAGACACACACAACATCACACACACGTATACACAAACACACACATATACGCAAAACAAACACTTCACACACATACACAGCACCACACACATTTTCGAACAACAATGCACACATCACACATATACAAAAACACACAAACACAAGGTGCCCCTGATAGGCTACATACATACATACACACATACACACATATCTGGCATGAGAACAGTAAACCTTTAAATTGTAAAGATTTAGTTATTAAATAGTACTTGAGAAAGAGGAAGTAATTAGAGGTGGAGAATGTATTACAGAATAAATTGCAGAACACAAGTAATAATCCCTTTATTAGCTGTTTAACCCGGATATGGGGCGCGCGCGCGGGGGGGAGGGGGGTCTGTTTTTTTGCCTAGATGTTCTAGTGCACAGAGATCTGTAGCGTCTTCCTGAAGGGAGAAGAGCAAACAGCTTGTGGCCGGGGTGAGAAGGGGCTGTAATGATGTTATCTGCCCGTTTCTTCACTATAGAGTCCTGAAGGTTGGGCAGGTTTACATTAATGATCCTTTCTGCTGTTTTAACAGTCCGCTGCAGTCTTCTTAAATCTGATTTGCTGGCTGACCCAAACCAACAGTTATAGAAGAGCACAGAACCCACTCAGTAACAGCTAAGTAAAACTGTGTGTGTGTGTGTGTGTGTGTGTGTGTGTGTGTGTGTGTGTGTGAGTGTTGGGGGGGGGGGGGGGGTTCTCCTTAAGTCCTATATCATCTTCACATTTTGGAGCATGTTCAGCTCCAGGTTGTTGTGACTGCACCAGTACATACATATATATATATGTATATATATATATATAAAGAGATTGATAGACACACACTTAAATAATAAGACTTTTATGGTATTACTGAACTATTTTTTTATTTATTTGCAGACAGCCCCTGATTTATTTACATCTCTGGCATTTACCAGACACCATTATCCAGAGTGACATACATTTTATTTCAATTTATACAACTGAGCAATAGATGGTTAAGGCACCGCATGGTAGACCTGGGATTCGAACCTATGACCACCCGATCAGTAGTTCAGAGCCTTAACCACTAGGCTATAACATCCCTCCGCTCTATAAGACAGAAAACTTACAAAAAGTGAAAATATACCTTTCCTGAATCTCCAGAAAAAAAAAAAGAAAACGTTTTATTAGACCTTTGATTCATGTTGGGAAAATGACTGATACATGATTTAAAGTAAAGCTGTAGCCATGTAAATTTAAGCAAGTTTATTTTTTATTCTGCCATTAAGATTTTAAACACATTATTGCTTTTTGTTGTTGTATAAAATCCGGAAGTGTCGATGAGCTCATGAGACATGCCAGCAGTGGTTTGTGTTTATGGCTGCAGGGTGTGACACAACCCATCCTTACAATCGGTCCGGATGACAGAGCAGGGAACAATACAGCAAAAATTTGATCTGCTTTGATTTTTTTTTGGGGAACATTTTGCCTAAAAACTATTTTTATATCTGAGGTGTAAAACATCTGGTCAGATTGGCATGGAGTACATCACCAGGAGCTTAAAACTCCTCTTCTGCATTCCGGGTTCTCGAAGCCTTCAGCTGTCTCAAGCGCTCCATGCAGTCGGTCAGACTTCTTTCCCCGTGGACCTTGTTATCTCTCGTCCGCACATTCACAGTGTCGCTGCTCTTTTCCTTCTCTCCCACCACTGCACATGAAATGTAATAAATCATGAATGACACAAGCATCCTGATGTAATAAATACTGTATTCTTACTATCCTACAATGCACTGTACAATCATATTACAGAGTCAACCGTATGGTAAACCAGTGTTTATCATGCTTTCCCCTTCCACAGACACTTCAGTGTCAAGATTAGAGGTTGGACACGGGTTCTAAAAGTTCTGCTCAGACTCACCATAGCAGCATCTCACAACTAAACAAAAATGAAGCAACACAGCAAAACACCACTGATTAAAACACAGGATTAAAGAGCTGTTCAGAAGAAACGGAAAAGGCTAAAGGCGGTCAGCTTACTAAACAAAATTTTTTGCTGGATGATTTGGAGAACTTCTGAGACCAAAAGCTTTTCGATTTTCTAAACTCATGCCTAATAATGATATATGGATTTGCAGTATATTCTATACACTGTAGGTCTTCATGCTCTTGACTTTCCTTCGGTTTGACCTGAAGCTATGCAAATGTCTCTTTTAACAAACTGCACATATCCTTATATTTAAAGCTACAGAGTGCAGGATTATTAAAACTAGGGCCCGAAAAACTTTATAATATGAGGCTCCTGAGCTGCTTGTGAGTCATGCTGACAATCCAAGCAGCAAATGTGTCACACTGTCTAGGAGAGAGAAACAGAGCAAAACAAAGTACATCATCATACTCAAAGAGTATCATTTTTCTTACTGAACAGCTACCATTTTTTATTTGTTCAATAAGTTAGTGGGAAGCGCGACTTTGTTTTGGTATTTGTATCAGTATCCAGCTGTTGAGCTGAAGTGCTCGTGATAGTAATGGGGTCTTTGTGTTTGTCTGTGGTTTGTCCTTTTACAAACTCAGCCACATCGAGCAGCAGTGAGTCATCTGGTTTGTGTAACTTGTTCTGACTGCGCTTTGTGTTGGCGTGAGTGTGAGAACACTGTCCAGCTCACGCCTAATTTGTTTGACAGGTTGGGAAACAAAACACAGAGCTAGAATAATAAACTAGTGAACACAGATGAGGCCATATAAAAATTCTAATTAAAAATATATTTATTCCCCACACTGCATTTTAAACAGACAGCTTTGTCTCGGATGATGTTGGCTGAAAACCTGTCTTCATTCGAAAGCTAAAATTACAGCAGCTTTTAATTGTTCTGCTGATATTCTCTAAGCGACATTTGCACTCTTCATGTGCACGATAGCTGAAGTTATGAAGACTCAGGTGGCATCTCGAAACATCACCAATGCTGTCATTACTATTTATGTACGTGGTGCTTTGCATTTTTAATACAGACCTGAAGTCTGCTAATAAACTCCGTGTGCTTTAGCATTTACAGCATTGAGATCTGTGTGAGGTGTAAGGCAGAAATTTCAAAATCTTATATCTGCTAGCTTCATATATTGCCTGGTATGTTGTGCTTGCTTTAGCAATAGCTGAAATCTAATATTTCTATGGCCCAACTGCAGGATCTGATATTCTGATTCTCGGTAAGAACGTTCATAAAAACGCTCATAAACCCACACTGGCTGCAATCAGCCTTACAGGCTGTGAACTCACAAAACAGTACAAAATATAAGAATGTTGTAGTGAACCCTGTTACAAATGAATGCTTCTTTTCGAGCGTACATTGAGTGAAATGAGTAAACTGCATTACAATCTGCCACAGGTGAATAATCAGTGGATTACAACAAGATAGTAAAGGCTTGGAGCTTTCTAATCCATTACCTTCTCCATTCAAGTTTTTCAAAAACAATTAGTTGTACTAATCCATTTCTGATATGCATCCTGCATCAAAAAAAAAGTCTACTCAGTTTTCAATTCCTAAGCTAATTTAAAAAAAAATTGGGGTGTGCAATCAAAATAGAGAGAGTGTTGATTTTCTGGCCTACTGGTCAGTTACATGTGAACTCGCTTACCTAAAATAAAGTTGTACTGAGCCAGCTGTGCGTTTCTGATCTTCTTGTTCAGAGTGCAGCCTGGATCCAGATCTACATCCGTCATCAGACCTACGTTGTGAAACTCTTTTTGCACCTGAACAAAAGAGAAAAAACAACATTAAAAGGGTAGCTACTAGTGTAGAGTTCTAGATGTGCTGCATTAACAGAATGCTAGGATCCTCACTTTTTGTGCGTAATCCTCACAAGTGGGTCCAACAGGCACAACCATCACCTGACGTGGGGAAAGCCACAAAGGCCTAGGACAGAAAACAAATATAAATTGATGAAAGAAATTTGAGAAGAAAAAACAAACAAACAAAGGAAGTGATGAGTCAACATATTAACATAAAAACTGAGTATACAGCCAAGCTGAAGTAAATCCATGATCATAACAACAAATGTCTCATATGCAGCTTATAATGCAAAAAATTTAATTAAATAAAATGTAGCATCCATATTTATTTAACTTAAAAAAAATAGTGCAGCATAATGTATCATTTACATACCATTTCCCGCCATAGTTTTCTGTGAGAATTGCAATCATCCTCTCAACGGAGCCCAAAATGGCTCTGTGAATAATCACTGGCCTCTTCTTATCATCTCCATCATGGCTGTAGAGACAGATACATGAAGTGGGTAATGAGTTCAGAGTCAACCAAAAGTACCTTATTGCTTCTTCTATACCTCACTTATACATCTGAGCAGAAGAGGGTTAAGGGCCTTGTTTAAGAGCACAGCAGTGACAGCTTGTTGAGATTTGAACTGAAGAGATGAGTAACGTCTTAACAACTGAGATACAACTTCCTTAATTTATTCTTTTTTTTTTAAGAAACAAAGCAACTGACAAAAATCGTTTTGCAAAGAAAAGGAGTGTAATGAGATAGATGAGCACTAGATGTCACTGTTGCATTAAATGACGAACTGGTTAGTACAATGACGGACTACAGGAAGTACACGATAATAAGAACACTGAGGAAGAAACCCCGCAGCCGGTGTAGCCCACCTGACAAAGGTTAGATTGAAGCGGATGGGGAGCTGGAAGTCCAGCTGGATGGTGGCACACTGGTGGTATCTTCCAATGGCATCTTTGATCTGAATGTCAATCTGAGGGGAGAAAAAAAAGAGCATAAGTGGTCAGGCAAACTAGCACGAAAAAGAAAATGATTCTGTTGAAAAGTTAAAATTTTTTTTATCTCTTTTGTTACCTTTGGTCCATAGAAAGCACCATCTCCAGGGTTTAATACCCACTTCTCCCCAAACTCGTTTAAACTGTTCTCAAGTTGCTGTTGAAACAAAAACGAAGAAAGATCAATTTGTGTTGACTGTGGAAGTGGATTTACAGAATAAAACCGAAACCCGGCAATGTGACCGTGCAGAAAGCCACTCCGGATCCGGATTACCTTTTCAGCATGATCCCACACTTCTGGTTCCCCAAGGAACTTCTCTGGTCTGGTGGAGAGGTTCAGTTTGAAGGTGAAGCCGAATACGTCATACACGGCACGCAGGAACTCCAGACAGCCTTTAATCTCTGACTCAATCTAAATGTGCACAAATTTGAACAATTAAAGAATATTATTCCATCTCTCCCTCTCTCTCTCATGGATATGTTCCAATGTGTTGTAGTTTCTTCTTCATATTTAATGAGTTCATTGAATTTTCATGTATCTAGAGGTTTAATTCTTTTCATCACAGCTCTAGTTTGATTTATACAGTACTTATTAGCGATTCCAAAGGACACTCAGTAGAAAGCTCCACACCTGCTCCATAGCACAGAAGATGTGTGCATCGTCCTGCTGAAAGCGACGGACACGGGTGAGACCGGTGAGAGCTCCAGAGAGCTCGTTGCGGTGCAGCACGCCAAAATCAGCCATACGTAGAGGCAGTTCCCTCCATGAGCGAGGCCGATGATCAAACATCAGACTGCAGGGATATAAACAAACAGATGGAGATCAAACTGCACATCACAATGTTAAAGTGCCCATGAAATCACTCGACAGCTGCGAATTGATTCTGTAAGTTGACGTATTTCCTCAACAGTCAGTGATTTCTACGAGAGCCAGTGGTGTGTGAGATGTGCCACAACTCCTGAGAAACTCAAAACGGTTCAAACCATGGCTTGGAATTGCACCAGGCCATGCCTTATTTATTCCTAACTACTAGCCACGCTAGCATGCTTTCATGAACCAAGCAGAACACAAAATGCTTCATATATTAAACCAGTATCAAGGAGCAACAGTCTTACCAGTGTCCAGGGCAGTTCATAGGCTTAAGAGCGAAGATCTCCTTCTCCACCTCGAAGGAGAACATGTTCTCACTGTAATGCTGCCAGTGGCCAGACGTCTGCCACAGTTTGCTGTTGTAGATGTTTGGAGTGATCACTTCCTGGAAGCCCCTCTTCCTGTATTCACTCTGTAGTGCAGAAACAAGATACAGTTACATCACAAATTCAACAGTCAACACAGTGCTGTGCTGCGTTTAGGAAGGGACATGAGTAAAACATTTGGCCCAAAAAAAAAACAAAAAACAAACAAACAAAAAAAACATTTGAGAACATTTGGAATATTTAGAAACATAATATAGGCTCTCTCTCAGGCTTACTTTTGAAGGGAGGGGACGAACAATAGGCTTATACACACCTACACAAATATGAATAGAAATATAGTGCACATAAGTGTGATGGCATCTCACCTGAGTGGATGACATGTGTTTGTTAATAAAAGTACAATACAAGCTTAACTTGCAAGGCAGGAAATACAGGCACTTCAGCAAAACATGCTAAATATATATATATATATATACATATACACACACACACACACACACACACACACACACACACACACACACACACACACACACACACACAAATACATCGCCTCGGACAGCCACACAACGCACTCCTACCTCACTTCCAATAGTGTCTCCATCATCTTGCATCTGCTAGCGTGATATATTGCCTGATATGTTGTGCTTGCTTTAGTAATAGCTGAAATATCATTTTTCTACGGCACGACGCGGAACAACAACACAACAAACTGAGTTCACAGATTTATTACAAAAATAGCTGTGTGTGAAACCTAATACACAAAACTTACTTAACTATCTAAACTAGTTGTCTAATGTTAGTTTCAAAATGATACAATTAAGCTTACATAAATAGTTGCTATTCATAGTTTTGAAGAGCTGACCTTAATGTGATCTAGATATGTACAATGTACTGTGTTACACCTGCGCACAGATTTCCTGGTGATTCATCTTCACTCAGACAAACAGCAATGCATTGAAACTTAAAATAAAGTCTCTCTTAAATTCTAACAAGTTTGTGGGTAGCAGAGGTGCAATGTGAAAAAGGTACATCAGGTTTGTTATTCAGTTCTTTCAATGGTCTCTAATTATGGGTGCGGTAACACACTTATGTACACACACACACACACACACACACACACACACACACACACACACACAAACACACAAACACACACACACACACACACACACACACAGAAACACACAAGACAATGTTCTGACTAGTTCCTACACTGATGTCTAGCAGAGTAGCAGAGAAAGCTTACCCTTATAAACTCCATCAGAGTGTTGTAGATGTAGGCCCCCTTTGGGAGGAAGAAGCAGCTACCCGGGCTGAGATCATGGAAGAAAAACAAGTCCTGTTCCTGGAAACAAGAAACAACGTGTTGGTGTGATTGTCTGCATTCGAAACACAAAGATTTACTTCATGTATGAGGAAAAAAAAAACAGACAAAAAGACTTAACGAAATAACAAAGCAGGAGGAAAAAACTACCAAAATGCTCAGGGTTCTGATTATCATTCTCGCTTTAGCTGTGACAAAGTGGTCCCCATGTGCCCATCGGTGTGCTCCCTGGCAGATGGTGCATTAAGGAGACAGACATCTGCCAGCTTTACCCCCTGGCCTCGCTGCTAGTTAACAGAGAGCACACAGGAGCCCTGGGATTTTCCACACACACACAGCAGCTATAGTGAAAGCGTGGACGGTTCGCAGCCCGAGTCATTTACACACCAGGAAGACTTGCTTACTTTTCACGTCCATGCTTTTGCTGCTGGTTTGATCAACAACAGATCAAGACAGTTTAATCACCAACAGCCATCTTTCCACACAAACAGTAAACCTAGTTTTGCCGAGGGACAAGAAAACTTGGAGAACTTGAAGTTCGGGGGTGGCTGCTCAATAAATACCTCTTTACTCTTAATACCTGGAGAACAATCAGGGAGTCAATTATGCAGACAAACACACAAGAAATGAAACAGGAAGCTGTTGTTTAGATTGCGTACAGTGTTTAGTTAGAATCAGACAGCTCCCATGGCAATAAAACATATCCCTATTGTAAGCTGCACTAAAAATAATCCTAATCAGCAAAAATAAACATCCCGAATGTTGTGTATGACAGTCTCTACAGCTCCATGTGTAAATGAGAACACGTGCGTTGGTTTTAACATCATCAGTCTGCACAAGCGTGTGTATAAGCATAATTGAAATAGCATATAGAAAAAGTAAGTAACGTTAGCTAGCTAATCTCCCAGATGTGTCTAAAGCGCCGGTAAGAAATCAGTGAGAACAATATCTGATAAAATATGGCTGCTTAGGCAATCTGTAGGGGAGACACTACTGCTTTAATGTATAAAGCAGAATTAGATTCACAAAAGGAAATGCTACTAATTAGTAAGTAAATAAAAAAATGACAATGTTAAGGCAAAACCGTGCAACTCTTTTTGCTTTAGCATTTATATTTTTTAATAGCAATGAAGTAGACATGCCACTGGGAATTTAATTGGGGGGGAGAGAGAGAGAGAGAGAGAGAGAGAGAGAGAGAGAGAGAGAGAGATGAACATAATTCACTAAAGGAAAAAAGAACCAGAGAGTGCGAGACACATTTGTGGTTACTTTCGCCAACTCTAAGTGATATGACCTGTATATTTGTGAACCTTGGTCTCATGAGCTGAAAGGAAACAAGAAAAGATGGAGTTGCGACTAATTATAAATTTGCGGTTCCACAGATCAGATCTAAAGATGACAGAATGTAATGTGTGTAGGTTGTGACTAAAGCAGTACCTCTGGATTGTAAAGAAACTGATCCTTTATCTACATGATAATCCTTTGCACTGCATAATCGATACTGGACATTTCAGTTGCTTCAGAACCACTGAGCCTCAGATCATTATTTTCCTGGATAGCCATTTTTTCCCCCTTTGATTAAACAAAGAAATGCCATTAACTGCATTGGCTTCACTTCACGTAGTTTAAAGATTATTTTCTTTATGCCCACTTCTCAAATCTACCATTAAATTCATGACATTGCTAGATGCGAATCGCTTCGATCCAGTATCGCGTCACATCAAAGCAGACTTAATCCGCATCATTTTTTTTTTCATCAGCAGATAAAAAATGTATTAAGATGCACATCATCTCAGGAAAGATATTCAGTCTTAGTCAGCACCATGAAATACAACTCAGCAATCTCAGTCATGCATGACGATCAATCTTGATGTGTGGGTGATACTTTATCACAATACCTAATGAGAGCTTCAAGCCATCATACAGCATTTAGCCTTGATAGCAAAATACCAGCAACATGGTAGATTTAACACAATCTATAAAAGTAAATTATTTAAAAAGAAAGGGTCATTTTTGTCTCCGCATCTATATATTTTTGTCCGACCAGCCGTGCTTCAACGATTCAGTTAGTTGCCTTATAACATTTCCTTTAAACTTTCTTCAGGAAAAATAAAAGTGTATTGAAATGTTGCTATGGTCTAATCATCTCACTTCAGCTCTAGTAGGACATGTGGCTTTGTGTTTTCTTGCATCCAACCACACTGTACATGTTAGCAGAAATCCTAAAAATGCTCTCGTTCTGCACAATATAAAGTAAGTACATTTGCGACTTGACGTAAATGACGCATCTGCATATTCGTGTACATACCCGTCCTAATTTGCGGTGATCTCTGTTCTTGGCCTCTTCTTGGAATTTCTCCCAGTCCTTCAGCATCTTAGGGTCGGGGAAGGAGATACCATAAATGCGCTGCAAGGTCTCCATGTCTGCTTTGCCTTCCCAGTAAGTGGATGAATTCTAAACATTCAGAAGGCAAGAGTTAAGACAAGACAACTCACACAGCTTTATGTACACGATGACAGGCCAAACTCCAAAAAGACTTCGCACTGGGAAAACTCAATCAACTGAACATACCGAATTATCATTTTGATACCTTTATATTAGATGAACAAATCTGATAATCGGGCAGTTTTTTTACCTTATGAACCTTCAAGGCCTTGATCTTCCCAGTGTGTCTCACATGAGGTCCTCTACACAGGTCGATCAAGGGCCCACACCTTCACAGGAAGAGAAAAGAACACGTATAGCTGTAAAGCTGCTCTGTGACAATGTCTTTATATACAGTACATGCTCTGAACATTCTTTACTTAAACACGTCATAATAAGAGACTTAGTTTTTCAGCTATGTATAATGATATTTAGACTACATTCAACAGCAGACATAGTGCAGAAGTATATATTAGGGATGTAAAGACACTAAATCCGGTATTAGGTGTCATTCTGATACTGTGCTCAATGACTTAATACACAGACTATGCTCCGATTCCATCAACACAAAATGGCAGCAACCTGGATGTATTTGTGCTTCGCAAACATCTCAAGAAAAGATTCACCACCACCCTGATACACAACCCTTTCACCCCTCCACCCCAGATCACTATAACATACAAAATGCTTCAGAGTTGAGGTATAATCACCAGGTGTTTATTTTTAATGAGCATGCTCACTGATACCGCTCTGCATGCTCCGGTCAATCATCCTCATGCTCGGAATTAACCTTTTTTCCCAGTCCACTAGTGTTCCGTTCTGCCGCCTGAATGCAAATCGACTTGACAGATTTTCAATCAGACACAAATGAATTATGTTATCTGCACGAGTCTGAAACAAAATGAGTCAGGACACTGCTGGATTTCAGTCTGAGATGGTTTTAACCTTACCCAGTACAGTAGTGGGTAAAGATAACACTTTCAAAGTTTACATACTAATGAACAAGCACTTGGGGGCATATCAGAGAGAAGAAATAGGTTTGATATCTGTTTAGTTTTTTTCTATGACCTTTTTCATGGATATATTGCACCTACCTAGTTTTTACCTATGAAAAAAGAGAAGATTCAACTTAAAAAAAATAAATCCTAGCATTAGGAGTTCATTGTAAGCAGCACGATAATCAAAACAAAACAAGGCTGAAAGATGACCCAGTAGATTATTCATTTCTAAGCTAAATCTGTGGCAGCATGATAAATGTAAGAGTTAGTCCTACCTGTAAACCGTAGTTGTCGGGGTAGTAACTTTCTCATTCAGGATCCTGCATTTAAACTTGTTGTACTGCGGAAGACACAGAATTTCAGCTAAATCTCGGTTTAAGCAGAGTTTGTCCTCTTTCATGAGCTCCCACCTCCCGCTGCCAAACTGAGTCAAAGGGAAAACATGTACCTTGAACATCTCCAGAAGAGTCTCCTTCTTTACCTCCAACCGTTCAAAGGGCTGCTTCTCCTTGATAATCTTTTTACACAGGTTCTCGAGACAGGGGAAGTCATTACTCGATACGCCTCTGAAAAAGTGTTTGTGTGTGTGTCAGAGTGGGAGAGAAAATAGTTGAGTGCTCATGAATAAACATGGCTTCCGAAAAATAAATAAATAAATATAAATAACTCCTAAAGCTGTGAGAACGAAATTCCAAACATCTCCTGGATGCCACATTCAGAAGAACTTTCTATTACCAGTCACCTTATTTGGCTTTTGCTGTTGCGCAGCTGACACGTCTACACCATAAACAAGGTGCAGCTTGACAGTCAAATCATCTCCTAGAATATCATTAGCATAAATTGGCTTTTCAGCAAGAAAATAACAGTGCTTATTATTTCCTCCCTTTGCACTAATTTTAAAGCACAGCAAAAGAGCCCAGTCAAGGGAAAGGTCAAGTGTTTAGAAGACGTCGTCCCCAAGCTGGCTTTGAACAGACTGGCCGATGTGTCTATGAAATTAACATTTCTTTAGCGCGTACTGAATATTCAGCCACCGACGTTAGAATCCATTAAACTAATAAAAGTCTGACCTTGTGCTGGGAGAATAGAGTGCAATTCAAATCCTATTCACTTCTCCAGTCCTGTAACGCGTTTTTTTTTTTTTTTTTTCCTCTGCAGTTATTAAACTGTCTGGTAAACAACTTACTAAATTCACCTCCCGTATAAATGCTATGCAAAGTACGTCAAGTTCACTAGGCCACAGGGATTTTAAGAGATTTAAACACCAGAGTCAAATTTGTCATTTGTGGCACCATTTAGCACCAAATATAATAAATATATCTTATTTATATTTCTTCTAACTCCACTTGGCAGTTCTGAATCTCCTTTTTGTCTGCTGGAGAAGATCTCATTAATCTTACTCTGCTTACACAAACATGACAACACAAAGAATTAACATTCAAAGGATATACTGTAGCAGTTCTATTGTTTTAAGAAAAATCAATAAAATCATACCAGGCCTTGTTCGTCTAAAGCACAAGAAGCAAACAGATGCTACGTTTACATGTATGGCATTTGGCAGACGCCCTTCTCCTGAGCGACATACATTTTATCTCATTTTATACAACTGAGCATTTGAGTGTTAAGGGCCTTTCTCAGGTACAAGCTGCAGTCCATTGCGTTAATCACTGAGATACCACATCTCCAAACTGAGCTATCACATGCTAACAAATACACAGTATAGTTTGAACAGTAAAATATCGTTAGCACGCTTACTCATTGTCCAGGTACATGTCGTAGTAGAAACCGTTCTCAATAGGAGGTCCGTAACACAGGCAGCCTCCGTACACTTTCTCCATGGCCTCGCCCATAATGTGAGCACTGGAGTGCCAATAGACCTTCAAACAGAATTTAATTTCAGTGGAGGCAAATAAAATACATTATATGGCATAAGTACGTGGACACCTGTCCATCACTACTGATTACTAGGTTTTGGGGATTTGCTCATTCAATACAGTACAGGCCACTAGAGATGTTTTACACCAACTCCAGTGTGTTCATGGACCTCATGTTAGAGCACAGGATCACAGTCATGCTGGAACCATGCCATGTCTGGGCTTGTGACTGTACTAACACTGCACACAAGTGCATCTTAAATGGCATATTCATGTACTATTCTACACTATTGTTTACATTTACACAATATTTTTGGCAGACGCGCTTATCCAGAGCGACTTACATTTTTAAACTTATTTTATACAGCTGAGCAATTGAGGGTTAAGGGCCTTGCTCAGGGGCCCAGTGGCGGCACCTTCGTTGAAATTTACAGAATTTAATGGACACAACAACCAAAGAGACTTATATTTTATGCAAATAAGCAATTGAGGGTTAAGGGCCTTGCTCATGGGTCCAGCAATGGTGGACTTGGGATTTGAACTCATATCCTTCTGAGCAGTAATCCAACCACTAAGCTTCCACATCCCAATTGTGCAGATAGTGTTCCGATTGAGACGATCCACCCCTTCTAAAATTCATACGCTACATCTAACAGACTGCCTCATTAAGACCTTTGGAAGACGCCAATTATCCAGAGCGACTTACATTTATCTTATTTATACAACTGAGTATTAACTGGGGTTAAGGGCCTTGCTCTTGATGGACCTAAGATTTGAAGTAACGACGTTCGGATCGGTAGCCCAACACCTTAACCACGAAGCTACCACTCATGCAGTGCAAAATGCATAGTACATCATTTGGTACACAGCTAAAGTCATATGGCAGTGATGATCAGGTGTCCACAAACGTTTGGCCATTCAGTCTGGGAGGAGGTAAAATATAGCTCATACAAAAAAGACTGCAGATAATGAATCACTGCAAAATGCTGCTATTCCCTAGATTCCATCTAGATTAGTAAACATCTGATAATCCAAAGCTAATCATTTAACAGGTAGTCATTATCATGTGGGTTTTAGTTCTGTTAAAAATGGCTTACAGGTTATAAAATAATATTGCTCCACTTTTTTTGCCTCAGGTATTACATTATAAGATTATTTGCTCATGTCAGCGTTATATATTCCTACATCTGGTGGTAACATCTTAGTATTTATGTGTGTACTGTAGCACTGTAGCTCGAACTAGCTACAATCATTGAGGCAAATACTGGAATGATACATTGCAGATTATTACAAAACTATTTTTAAAAGATGTTCAATGTTGTTGCCGTCTTCTTGGCATCCAGGTAAAATAAAGTTTACTAACAAACGGACATTCATTGATGTTATGTAGATGCTAGAATGAGTTCCATTTTTACTAAAAACGTATTTCTGGAACTTGGCCATTTTCTCCGCAGCTTCATTAACCAACTGTTACCTGTCGAACAGGACCAACTGCTGACTCACCACTAAATCAAGTCAAAAAAGGAAATGGTTTTGCACTTACTGCTTGTGCTTCCTCATCATCGAACTTGAGAAGCTGCAAACTGCAGTCTCCCTCCAGCGGTCTGTCCAGGTCCCACACATCATTATTCACTTTGGAAATCACAGTGTTATCAGCAAGGCCATGGCTGGACAAAACAACAAAGGAAAATGTTCAATAAGATGCCACAAAGGAGAATGCAAATACTACAACACGAACTCACGCTTTATAATCAGATGCATTTATCGAGTGATGCAGATTTTTGTGCTTTTTTGCACAAGAGTCTCCTTTTAAACTCCTTTTAATCACTTTCTATGATCGCTGCGCACACACACACACACACACACACACACACACACACACACACACACACACACACACACACACACACACACACACACACACACACACACTGCAGCAAAGCTAACATGTGGTCCGCTGTGGTGACCCCGAACAAGAAGCAGCCAAAAGGCCAACAACAACATATTAAACGATGTTATATTTTATTATATAGCACTGCTGTAATTCATTATTGCATCACTTCTAGCTTGCGCTCTGTGTCGAGTATAAACCAGACATTACATGCATGACTTAGAAGAGAGACAATGTAAAATGAGGGCTATGTGACATATCCCGTGTACACTGGTGTTGAACTAAAAAAAAAAAAAAAAGAGGAGTAAAAGCTTTTGCTTTGACTATTCCGGTTTGTTAGGGTTTTTTACACCTGGTCACTTCATGCGTTTTCTGTGATCCGATTGTATAAAGACCAGGTGTAAATGCCCGCCGAAACGGTTTCGAGACGGATATAAATCCGATCGCTCAAACCACTTCAGGAGGTGGTCTGGGATGCATTTCAGATGAAACTGGACAGGTGTAAATGCATGTGGTTGTTCAATCCACATACGTCAGCGCTATACTCCTCCCAAACGGAATACGTCACTCGCAAGTGACTCGCGAGTCGTGCATCGTGCCAGAAACAAATATGTTTTCCCACCAGTGCTGGCTCCGATCTTTCACCCAGGTGTCTCGTTTGGTCTTAAAATGCACTGCTGCGGCCAGCGAAAATGCAGCAAACAGTAAATGCTGTTTTAGTAGCAACCGCACACACCAAAGCGTGTTCCATTTCAATTGCCCCAGAAATGAGGTAAAATATATTTGCATATTGGGTGGGAATAGAAAGATCAGATTTATATCCGATTCGCCAAGACGCATTTATGTGGCCTAATGTAAATGGAACAGTTTTAACAAATCAGATAGCTATCGGATCAGAGAAAACACATGAAGTGACCAGGTGTAAAAAGGCCCTTAGTTCTCCGTATTGTGTCTGGCAAACGAAAACACACGCTGCTGCTAAAAGGAGGAACATTTCTGTGTACTGAAATGCTCACAATACTCGATTATTATTCTACATTAAAAAGAGATTTTCTGTTCATTAACTCTCTTGGTTATTTAAATATTATAATATTCAAATATAATAGTATTATTATAATTATTACAGAAAAAACGAAGTCTCATAGTTAGAGTGGATAAAATAAAAATAAAAAAACTACTGAGAAATATTGCCCACTGAACAATGCTAAAAGAAGTGAACATGAAAAATTAGCATCCCTCCAAACTAGATGTTTTTTTTTTTTTGCAGAGTTTTGCAGAGAGAAGAGGGGAGAGGTTTGAATCAGCTCATGTTTCAGAGGCCAGAATATTTTAAAAGACAAATGAACTTAATGAAATGAAAAAGTAATTCCTGCCAGAAGCAACGTCCTTTGTTGCCAGAAGTGATTAAGAAACTCTGCGTCCTTCTTAATATCCGTTAACTGGCTTTTTCACCCGTTGGAAATGATTTAGGCTTGGTCTGAGCTGCTCCTGAACGCATTCATCTTCCGCTCGTTAACAGTCAAAGAATTTATTTTGAATTTCATTTATTGCTTGACCGACTCGTTGGTTCATGAAAATAATGAACAAATAGCGTGAACACTTAAGGGCAACTATGCGGAAGCAGAAATCAGACTTTAATGATACAGCAACATAAAAAGCTAGTTGTGTGGTGGCTTGTGTTGGTCTAACCTGATGCCACACGCCACCTGGTAGGGTGTGGTCTTCCACGACTCGCCGTCCACCACTTTCCCATCAGGCAGGGTGATCTTGATGGGCTTGCTCTCCATCTCAGCTCTCTTGGCAATCAGAGCATCGTGTTCAGCCTTTAGCTTGTTGTACATGACCAGACGATCTTCTATATACTGAGGCTGAGGGTTCAGCTGCATGAGCAAATAAAAAGTACAGGGAAAAAAAATTGTGAGGTCAGAACATTATCAGCACTGTTTCAGTATTTTTTTCCCCACCAGAATACTCACTTTCACCGCTCTGAAACACATTAACAAATATAAATATTATCAGAATTTTAAGTCTTTACATTAAAGCAAATGCGATGATTGTTGTTTTATTGATTGTTATTTTGTTTACCGGACTAGTCCCATACATGAAATAAGTTTTGGTTTGATTAATCGCATGCAGTGTGAAAGCCAAACAAACCCAGGATCAGTTTCCGACTCGCTCTAAGACAAGCACACATTCAGGATCTGTGTCATAACAGTCAACATAACACACCTTCCTGGCTTTAAATATGTGAATGAATCCGACATTAAGACAAATCCAATCCCATATTCAATACTAGATTATTTTACACTAGCAAGGTGAAGTCACAACGTGACAGTGGTTCCAGTTTGAGGATAGCGATAACTAGCGACTAGTCAAAGCTGACAGTAAAGCTCATTCCTTAGTCACTTACCTCAGTTCTGCCCCCTGTATCTGCAGTTCCTTTATTCTTCTTCTTCCCTCCATCTTTTCCAGCATTGTCTGCTGTCTTGGCCTGAGAAAGATGAATAAAATCGGAGTGTGACTGCCAGGCTGCTGGTTTTGATCACAATAATAACTCGGGAATTTAAGAACGCGCTTGGATACGACTGAAATGTGGCAGTTAAGATTGTGGCTGACCCTCTCATCCTGGACACAAACTTTTGTGAAGGCTGTGGTCAATAAAGACTAAAACTTGACGTAACAAAAACAGCTGCTTTCCATCCGCAACTGGCCGTATTTCAGTTTAAGAACATCCGGTAAGATGTGGGAATGATGTATTAACAGTGTGTTCTGCGATTAATGCAAATAAACTTGTAAACTAGAACAAAAATGATTTTCATACAAACGACAAGTCAGTGGCAAGAGAGTATAAAATTATTAACAATCCAAGAGACTGAAACTGAAAGTGTAATGTGAAAGACGTGTCTAACCAGTACATGCAGAACATACGTACTTTTACTGCAATTCTTGCAGACTAAATTGAAAGCTTTTGAAAATTTGTAGTGCAAGTTGCAGTCTTTTTGGCTTTTTTTTTTTGTAGAAAACAAACTGGTTCTTGTTTTAAACTATTACCAGTGACTCTGTGTAATTACTTTCTAAAATCTCTGTAATCATTCTGGATGCCTGTGAATTGAAGATAGCTTTGGCTGAAAGTGTGACATGATGATGTTACATGACATTGTGGGCCAAATCCATAGTGAGTTCAAGTTTGCTTGTTTTCATTTCTACAATCACAAAATCTTGTGAGAGATTGTCTGATATTCTAACAATCAATTACTTACATCAGGAAAACCTTGTTTACACATTTCAGTAATGGCTTTTTTAAAGTTAAATCAAAGGCTTGCACTCCAACATGTTCCCAGATACTCTGATTTGGTGTAAAATAAGATTTAATAAGTGATAGTTTGTATTAGGGTGAATTAAGTCCCAAACAGCTCATAATGTGAATATACAGTGCGCAATGCAGTAGTGTGAGGAAATGTTACTTATTTAGGTGTTTCACTTGGATAGGGAACAGAAGGTAAATATAAAACTCAGAACACTAAATAGAGAAATGTGCAAATGAAAATATTTAAAAGGAAATATCTAGTTATCTAATCATTTATTTCACATAGCGATGACTGTTGTTTTAGCTCAGATCATTTTTGCAATTTCCATATGCATATGACTTGGATGTGAATACATGAAATAAGTTTTGGTTTGATTAATCGCATGCAGTGTGAAAGCCAAACAAACCCAGGATCAGTTTCCGACTCGCTCTAAGACAAGCACACATTCAGGATCTGTGTCGTAACAGTCAACATAACACACCTTCCTGGCTTTAAATATGTGAATGAATCCGACATTAAGACAAATCCAATCCCATATTCAATACTGGGTTATATTACAATAGCAAAGTGAAGTCACAACGTGACAGTGGTTCCGGTTTGAGGATAGCAATAACTAGCGACTAGTCAAAGCTAACAGTAAAAGGAGAAAAGCAGAGAGAAACTGAATGAAAAGCTCATTCCTTAGTCACTTACCTCAGTTCTGCCCCCTGTATCTCCAGCTTCTTTGATCTTCTTCTTCCCTCCATCTTTTCCAGCATTGTCTGCTGTCTTGGCCTGAGAAAGATGAATAAAATAGGAAGTGTGACTGCTTGTAGATAACATACAACACTGCAGGTTAAACATACTCCCCAATCATGAGTCAGTTGAGGCTGCTGGTTTTGGTTTTTGACTTAGGAAGTTAAGAACGCTCTTGGATACGACTGGCGTGGCAGTTAAGATCGTAGCTGACCCTCTCATCCTGGACACAATCTCTTTGTGGTTGTGGATCCCCTCTGGCAGAATGCTGCGGTCTGTTATTCGCCACCTTGGACATTAATAAACAACCCCACCACTGCTCAGATACATCATATTACATGTTCCCAAATCTGTTATAATGCACCTTCCTTTCTCACACTGGGCCACTATTGTATATCCTGCACTAATGTACACTTAATTTCTTCTTTCAGTTGTAATATATGATGTTCATTATTTTTATTGAATTAATTACTTATTTATATAATTTATTATGTTAATTTATTCCTAATTGTATATTTGCACATCCTGCATTAGTGTACACGTCATGTCTCTATTCTTGTTTATATCCAATCTCTTTTTTTTTTTTGTAAATCTTTGTTTATACACATTATTATTTATGTATTTATTTACTATTATAACCTTTGTTTCCTATATTTATGCTTCTTCTCTATTATTACTAAGCACCAAGACAAATTCCAACACACATGTAAACCATACAATATCCTCTGGCAATAAAACGAAATTTGAATCTTATTCTAATTCTGATTAATGAACAATAAGCATAAAGCCAGCTATGAAATTACACCACATGCACAAAAAAAAGTGAGGTTACCTCCATTATTTTAAAATAATTATCCTACTACTTTAAGTGGAACAGTTAGCTGTGCTAGCATTAGAAGTTTGACAGTGCAGACAATTAGCTAACATGCTAACCACATTGCTATAAATATAGAACGTTACCTGCTTCCCTTCTTTAACTTTTAGGTCTTTCATCTGCTCACTGATGGCCTCTTCTGCCATTTTATAATGATAAAATAACTCAGGAACGCGAATATACAGTCCGTATGGTACTTTTATACTCTCTGCAACCTTGCGCTGAGCCGGTATTCAGCTCTAATGCTGATGCAACTATTCGGCTGTAATGGGCGTGTTCTTTCGTGACATGACAACCGATTTCAGCCAATGATGTCCCCGTATACTGCAACGTCAGTGTCGCTGTAAAATGATGCAATATTGACGTTAGAGATCGTTGCTAATGAATAAATAGGCTAATATGATATGATATGATATGTAAATGTATATATATATATATATTTTTTTTTAAATAAACTCCTTTTTTCAGTTATTCAGTTTTCACAGCAGAATAACTGGAATAAAAACTAAATTATTAAATAAATAATTTCACAACTGCTAAAATGATAAAGGATATTTACTTACATATTCTGAGTTTCTTAAAAAATTCAATGTCCCAGTTTCTCTATGAGAATATAGCATTGTATTTGATGCAATTCCTACAGGTCCAAGTAATATGGACTCTTATAAGAAGCTAACATTTCAAAAATAAATCGTTTTGGATGGTATTTATATTAAAGATTGTAAATGTGATACATTTTTTTAGAGAGTTACTTCACCATGTTGTAATATTGTGAAGCAAACAATACAGGAATAATATTTTTGAGAATATTAATTGGAAATTAGTTTGGACTTACAATAACAAATATTGCATTAACAATGAAATTTGTGAAGTATATTTAAAAATTATACACCTAATTTATACAACAAACCCATTTCTACAAAAATGTAAAAATTATATTTCACATTCTTGTACACTCTATAATATAAATATATGAAGCTAATATGTGGGACAAAAGTTAATATACAGAAAAATTGTGGGTTTTTTTATGGGGAAAATAAAATGGAAAAATGTCATATTTTTATTTTACATCTTTTTATTTTATTTGTAAAGTTTTATATACATAAATGTAAGTGGTCTGAAAGGAAACCAAACATTATTCATTTTAAGCTGGAAATGAACATTTATTTTGAAACTTTAAAAAGACTTAGAAGCCTTAACAATAATGTTAATTCCCATTTTTTAATTAATTGTATTGGTTAATACCACTTTTTGTATTTTTCCTTATTCTTTTCTTTTATGTTATATTACTGTTTTAAGATTTGAATACTGTCATTGAATTATGTTATAATTTGATATCGAAACAATAAAGAAGCTCAAGCAGCTGGAGATCCTGTAGTATGTGCAATTAAAAATCTGAAATGACAAACCATTCACATCACAATACTACTAAAAAATCCATACATTGGCTCGGAAGAAGGTGAGAAATAGAAAGTAGTTTCAGAAGATACTAATGAAGGGTCTGAGCAGCCAAAGAAGAAGAAAAATACAAATGAAGACAAAGGACAAAAGGGCAAGGTACAAAAAAATAAACCCATATTGGTGGACGTGGACCTCGGGTTATCCGCTTATGCCAATTCAAAAAAATATTATAACCAAAAGCAAAATGCTGCCAAAAATGAGAAGAAAACAGTTGAGGCTGCAGAGAAGGCTTATAAGTCTGTTGAAAAAAGATCAAGCAAACCCTTAAAGAGGGGTCACAATTCAAAGGAAACTATTCAAAAAGCCAGAAAAACCTTCTGTTATGAAAAGTTTCTGTGGTTCACTGGTTCAGAGAACTATCTCATCTTCGCTAGGCGTTACCAACAGCAGAATGAGATGATAGTTAAATGTTACCTGCAACCAGGGTACATCTTCATTGAGACTGATCTTCATGGAGCCTCAAACAATGGCTGTGTGCTTCAGTGCTGTTTGGGATGCCAAAATGATCACAAGTGCTTGTTGGGCCCATCATATCCAGGTGTCCAAAACTGAACCAAAAGGACAGCTCTTGAACTGCAAAGGAGGAGAAGAGAATCTGCTGGGAAAAGATGAAGTTGAGGCTGAGAGAGAGAAAACATAAAAGCTAATGAAGAGTAGTCAGGTGAAATCCAGATGCTGAAACAGGAGGAAGTGGAGAAGGAGAAGGAGGTGTGTGAACACAAAGAAGAAAAGTGGACTAATGAAGGGATTAATAATAAGAAGTTTAGAACTGACATCAGTTTTCCAGACACCACATCCGTAGGCACACACTTTAAATCCAACAGGTGAATGACCAATGCTGGTTTCAAACAAGCAGTTGCAACACAGGAAAACACTGTGCCACAAGGGAAAAAGAATATGAGTACAAAACAGAGAAGGGATGAAAAAGAAGCAGAAACAGGGGGGCATTGAGCATCCAGAAGAAGAGAGGACAAAAGAACAAGCTCATCCTCTGTAGAGAGAACAAAAGAACAAGCTGAAGAAAATCAAGGACAAATACAAAGACCAATGTGAGGAAGACCAAGAGCTAATGAAGTTACTTAGATCCTGAGGTTCAAATAAAGAAGAGAAAAGAAAGAAGAGGAAAGAAGTGAGGAAGGGGAGCGCCTCAGAAATTTGCTCAAAAGCCCAGAGTTCCAGGGAATAGGTGAAGAATGCTGAACAGCCAGGGATTGATGCCAATCAAGCAGGACAATGCAGCACAGAACAGGATAATAAGAATGTTGATGATTTGGATAAGGAGAATCCTAAAGTCTCACTGGTCAGCTGCTTTTTGCAGTGCCTGGGAGCACCTTACACAGCTCTTTCCAATTACAAGCACAAAGGAAAATTGAATCCTGGCACACAGAAGAAAGGAAAAGCTGCCTGGACCGCTAATTTTAGCTTCATGCATGCTAAAGAAACCAGATCAAATAGCTGTTCCGCAGATTGAGGGACACTGATCTATTCATAAACATGCCTGGCAAAGTGAAAATATCTGCTCCAAACCATTTGGCAACAAAGAAGAAGTAAATGTATGGAATGCTGCATTCGACAGAAATTGATTGATTATTTATTTCATTTATTCTTTTAATTATTCAATAATTAATCAGTCATATTCACACAAAGAACAAAAAATGCTATAGAACTATTTACTGTTATAGCAATATTTCTAATACCTTTTTTTCTATATTAGTTTGCTAATATTAATTATTTCATTTATTATTTTAATGAATAAATAATTAACCCATCATATTCAAACAAATATGAGAATTGAGAATCCTGGCAAGTTTTATTATTTTTTTTAAATTTACAATTTATTCGTCGTTTGTTATTCAATAATTTACATATGTTTTCATTACAAGATCCAAAAATTTATAACTGGCTTTATGATTTTAACAGTTTCACTCTAATGTATATATAGTGCCTTTCAGAATTATTGACACCTTCAGGGAAATGAGCAAAAAAATTAGAGGGAACTAGTGGAAACGTATCCTTTTGCTTAGTTTCAGTTTTCCTATTGTCTAACAAGTTAAATTTTAAGTCAGATATCTCTGGAATACAGCTGCTGTTCGGCTGAACTCAGTCCTATATGGGAATTCACTACCTTGTCCCAGTACTGCTATATAAATCATAATGCCTTGAGGAACTTACAAATTTAGAGTGGCATTGAAGTGCATATAAATGTGCCACTTTATTACCCAGGTGAGGGAAGAGAGGTGAGAGAGTGTTCCGGCACGGATTGAGTGCGAGATTCAATTTCATGCACAGACACTTGCTTAAGAAGGTGAAACTGTGTCAGATTGACCTGAGCTCTAGCAGTGAGTTCTTGTAATTTTCTGCACATTTGACTTGGCTCGTAGCCCAAGAGCATGCTCTGACACTCAAGTGTTTGCGGAATACATAGCACTAGCATATGTCATATGCATTAAATAGATCACATTACAAGGGTTCAGACTGATATTTATTTAAAACCCTAATTACTTTGAATTATTAACAACTACAGTAAAACTATTTTAGTTTCTCATTTCTTTAAAACGTTATCTGGGTGATATCTTTATTAAGAAGGGGTATTTTGATTAGAACAAAATCAGGTTGGAGAATTCAGATGAGCTTCTACCTGTCATGAGACTCTATATGGAAATGTTTGTGGACACCTAATAATCACACTCATATATGCTTTTTGAACATTCCATTGCAGATTTAGTTCCTGCTTTGCTGTCAATTTCTACACTTCTGGGAAGGCTTATGACTAGATTTTGGAGTGTCTCATTCAGCCACAGAAATGTTAGTGAGGTCAGGTACTGATGTCATGTTAGAAAGAGTTCCAGTTCATCCCAAAGGTGTTCAGTGCGGTTGAGGTCAGGGCTTTGTTCAGGCCAAGTTCTTCCACTCCAACCTTG
Source organism: Tachysurus fulvidraco (assembly GCF_022655615.1). Classification (NCBI taxonomy): domain Eukaryota; kingdom Metazoa; phylum Chordata; class Actinopteri; order Siluriformes; family Bagridae; genus Tachysurus; species Tachysurus fulvidraco. The sequence continues at coordinate 8,579,556 of NC_062526.1, forward strand.
TGTTAATAGAGCTCACTTTGTGCACAGGGGCATTGTTACAGTATGCTGGAACAGGTTTGGGTCCCTTATATCCAGTAAAGGGAAATTGTTGTGAAATTCAATTATTTGTCTACAATTTTATGGAAGACTCACATTTGGGTGTGATTGTCACGTGCCTACAAACGTATAGTGTATGTTTCCAGATAAATTAGTAAAGGTTGGCCATTACTAGGTCTATTACACATTTACTGTCAAGGTTTGTGTTGTGTGATTTTGCTGGGCAGCGTAGTGATCCATAACTGCTTTTCTAGGTTATATCTGAAGCTAGTGAAAGTAAGAACAACAACGTTTTACATGGCACAGCTAGTGCCTTATTAATAATAGGGACTATTTAGGGTGAAGAAATGCAGAAATAAAGTGCTGAGGCAATTTATTACAAATATAGAGGCATAATTTCACATTTCCTATACAAGTCACTTGAGATTTGTTTTATAGTCATTTATGATAAAAAAAGATCTTGAAAAGAACCAAGTCTATGGTCAGGAGTTCAGGAAATCAACGATGCCTCAGTCATCCATGGCTAAGAGCCAAAGGAGCACAGTTAGACATACTCTCTGTGTTAAAGGAATGACATTCTTTCTCTCTCCTGTCAATCACAGGGACATTAACCAGTTGTGTCTGGGAGCTCATGCATGCAGAAGTGGACAGACAGTGCTTTGAGTGTGTTACATAGCTATGTGATGCAGGAAGAGCAGCAGTTTGCTGGCTTTATGTGTTGTCGAAGGACATTTATGTTAGCCTTCACTCTGCCAAGGATTTAGCAGAGCTCAGTTCTTTCTTGAGAAATGGCAGGTGAATAAACTGGGCAGAAAGATTGTGGGAAGGAACATTATAGAACATTCTAACAACTAAACCTGAACTCGGCTAATCTGTATATTAAAAATTTGTAGCTGAAAAGTAGGTGAAATTAAATTTCTTCAGGTTCACTGAGTCCATTTCACATATTGTTTGAGTTCCAGAATTCCCCTGGCTAGGCTTTGAACTGGTTTCACCATGAAAAAGATGTCCTCCCAGGAAAACATGAAAGCACTTGGCTTATGCTGCCCTTGTTTGCTTAATTCTACCCATTTAAACCACTTAGGAGGAGATTAGCATTAACAGGTGATGCCGGCGACTTTCTGATGGGGGACGAGGGCCTTTCAAAACAGTCAGACTCAAAGGACAAGCTGATGGCTTATGCAAATCGACCTTAAGCATGGCATTTATTTATTCCAAGAAAATCATCTGGGTAACAACTTCGCACCCAGGCCTGTAGCGGAAATTATTTTTTGAGACATAAAAGGGAAACTGAACAAACTAAAACTAGCAAATTATGTTTGGGGAGTCACTGCACATTACACATTGCAGTGTGATGCTAAATGCATGACTACTTGGTGTGTTGATTTTAAACAGTCATTTGTAAGGTCTGTGACTTCAGTAGCTTTTATGCAAAAAGGTTGTTCAAATGTGACCTGGAGACAACTTCCAAAGCCATTTTCTTAACCTTATCTCCAGGGGCACAAATGAAACAAAATAGTCCAGCATTCTTATCTTGAGCATATTTGTCATATCTTTGTAGGTGTGTCTAAGAAGAATTCAACTTTGGGTAGGTTTTACAAAAGTTATTCTGTCAGACAGTTCATTAGAAATAATTACTGTTCATTGTTCAACCTGCTTAGTTCTTAGTGTTTACCAAATCGAAACACTTTTATTCAAGCAGGACATAAACTGAATACAGAATGGAGCTTGTTGAAAGTTGTGAATGGGGAAAAAAATTGTACCACACATGCCATTGGAGGTCAAGTCAAGAAGCATTTGATCACCTGGGAGTTCTTTTTACTATAAATGAACTCAAAGTTACATTCACAGCATCTTACATACATCTTAGCTTAAACAATTGAGCAGTTGTGGGTGTAAGTCTTTGCTCATTGGCCTGGCCTGGAAGAATGTTGGAAATGGTGGGATCGCCTTTTGATCTGTAATCCAACGTCCTTTCCACTGAGCTACAGCTACCACTGAGCTACATAAAACAATAAAGATTACAAGACAAGACAAAAGACAGTACAAGACAATAGTTTTGACATTTTTGGGACCAGTACATACAGCAGCTCTGTAATGAGTAAAACGTGCAATAGTAAAAATGCAATGGATGTAAACATATAGAATAGTTAGCAAAAGAAAAGGTGTATGTATTCCATATTGCATTTTGTTTTTGTGATTGGAGATGTATGGTTGAGTATGTGGCAGTTGGGTTTTAAGGCATATTGCTCAGAAACTAGGTAGACCAATTAAAAGACTAACATAATTCATGAATGAAAGAAAGAAACTGGGGCATAGAATCCTTTATTATCACCACACATACAATACAGCACATTGGAATACTTTTCTTCGCATATCCCATCTGAGAAGGTTGGGGTCAGAGCGCAGGGGCAGCTATGATACGTCACCCCTGGAGCAGAGATGGTTCAGGGCCATACTCAATCGCCCAACAGTGGCAGCTTGACAGTGGTGAGGCTTGAACCCTAACCCTCAGAGCCTTAACCCGAACCCTCAGAGCCTGTTTGTATTGCCCCATGGTAAATAATAAGCTGTTAGCAGCATCCCCAAAAAAAGCAATGACCAAAATTAATGTGTTTTAAAGTCAGCTTTGTGCAGATTGATAAGCACTATGGAGAGGAGTGAGTGAAAGAAAGAAGCGGTGGAAGCAAAAAGTGCACACAGCCATCAACAATGCACATCTCATCTACTGTTCTAATACAAGAGCTCAGGACTTGAATAATAAATTCCCAGCATACTGATAAAACTCTTGGTACAGCATATTCTCAAATATCTGTGTGTGAGTCTTACATGTCTTTATCCTGAGCTTCTTTCTTTAATCTCCTTCTTCATTCTTCGTTAGTAACACTATTTTCTATTTTAAACAGACCTACTTAAGATATTTCATTCCTTTTTTTCTAAAGAAAGACTGAGGAGTATTCATTGATCATCACAGATGTGCACTGTGTAGTCTAGGTAGCACAGCGTACTCTTTGTAATTCATGGTTAAACTGATAGTGAGTGTGTGTGTGTGTGTGTTTGCTGCGTCAGAACTATAGAGATTTCTGAGGAGATGTGAAGAATACTTCATCTAATTTGTGAACACTGTGAAGTGAAGAAAATAAATCCCTTTTTGAAAACTGTAATATATACACACACATACAACATTTTTTCTTTTTGCATATATAACCCTTAACGGTGTATAACACTGACTAATGGATTTATGACCATTTGACCATATTTCTAACTTCATTCAGAGGCCTCAGAGTTTCAGGATTTGTCACAGTATTTTTTTTTCTTGGTTGAAACTAATAATCAATAAAACTGAAACTAATCTTAGTCCTAGAATTTCTCCTTCAGCTTAGGAATCTCCACACATTCTTATTACCAGTTTGAAAACCTTGGTTTGCATACTGCATTCGATTTATGGCAGAAGAAATTCACTTCATTTTTAGTCACCATCCAAGTTTGTAATTTTTTTATTTTTTTTATTTTTTTCGGCGGGGTGGGGGGAATTGTCCCATTAATCACCTGTGCTGCCTCCTGCAAATCTATTACTGCTATTTCAGGATGTTTTCCCCATTTGTTTATCTGTCTATATCCGAAGGTCCTCAGGGGTTTAGCCTACACTGAGTTTCCTCTTATTATAAGAAATGAATAAGAAATTTCCTTCTCCTTCTTTATTTAACCTCCTATTTGTTTTCTTTCTGTATTCATCTTCAGGACAGCATCTCTGACATCTCTGCAGTGATAAAAATATCTGCAACACCTGCCAACCCACTCTACCTAAACTACACACACACACACACACACACACACACACACACACACACACACACACACACACACACACACACACACACACACACACACACACACACACACACACACGCACATGCGCTGGCCAATGTCGTACCTCTATATCTCCCAAATCTCTGTCACGTTGACAAAATGTGGCCCAGAAATCCCAATGCTCCAGGGTATGTGCTCGTCAGCAGAAAAGGTACTCCTATGGCCCTCTGCTCAAATCCACTCTACATGCTCAGCCTTTTAACTAAGCGAACACAAGGAGCACAACACACACTGCACAATGAGATTAGGATGCAAATGTATGTATTTAAGTAGCAAGGCTGTGTGTATGCTTGTGTGTTGTGTGTTGTTTGTGTGTATAGAGATGATGGAAGGTGACTTTGGCTCTATTCATTGTGGGATATAATTAAAGCACAAACCTGGAATCTTTTAAAAAGATTCCTTCTAAGCTCTTTACTGGTCAGGATCTTGGTGGATCAGGAATATACCCCAGATGGGATGCCAGTCTATCGCAGGGCCACATGAACCCACATTCACACATTCATTATATTACAAGCATTTTAGCATGTTAAAAATGCTTGCTGTTCTGGTGGGACAAAGCCATAGAACCAAGACAAAACCCATATGGATTTGCGAAGCTTATGCAAACAAAAAAACGAACGAACGAACGAACAAGCAAACAAATAATCATTGATAATTAACAGTATATAATTTTTATTATCCAGTTATTTGGGTTTTTTATCTTTATTTCCAACATTTGTACTTTATTCTGATTCCATTCCTGCACCAATTTGCCCTTTTGAACCATTTAAAGAAAAACTCTTTTGCTCTTGCTTCTTATTTTTAACTGGTACAACAAAGTATACACAGCACAGAGATACAATAGACAGAAAAACGCTAAGAAAACAACCAGACACACAAAATTGAGATTATATTTACAAATACAGCTGAGCACTGACACACAAGCTGAGATAAAACAGCAGGTGTCAGTAAAGGCACTGTGGATATGAGCTTTTACATTAAAACAGCACTCATCCACACACACACACACACACACACACACACACACACACACACACACACACACACACACACACACACACACACACACACACACACACTTGGTTTGCCAAGAGATATGCTCGACAACAGAATACACAAAATCTGATTGTCCTGCATGTAATCAGCGTTGGATTTTAGAGGCTTGAATAGCACATGCTGTAAAACCAGCACATGTTGTGCTTGGATAGTGAAGTACTGCACTTATTCATGGCAACAGAATTGTTTTGCTGTCTAGTTGGAAAATCTTCCTGTGCTACTGCTATGTGACTGGAGACAGCTAACAAATTACATATTGCACTGCCATATCATTACGTGAATATCCAGACACTGCAGTGTCACTTTATGAAACATTCAATGTAATTCAATGTAAGTACGGCGTGATCCACGGCAGTTTGTGCTGCTATAGGAAAATAATTGATGAGTGACTGATATGATACGAGAAAAAATGTAATGACCCATATTCCTGTAAACAACTTTACTTCAGCTTTATTATTATCATTATTATTATTTTCTTTCTTTCTTTTTTGTTTTTTACAAAGTCCTCCTTCCATAAAGACATATATACATTGCTGCTAAAAAAGTCCAAACACACTTTAAGGTTATATAGCAACCAACAAGGAGCAAAGAAAAAACAAATAGTACTTTGAATATCCTGAATAAAAATGTAAGGAAGTACAATAAGTATTTTCCACAACTCTGTACTGAATTAATTTATATTGCTCTTGTATTACAGACATGTGGTTGATTTTGGCAGGATGTAGTATAAGTAGGCATATATATATATATATATATATATATATATATATATATATATATATATATATATATATATATATATATATATATATATATATCCATCCATGCATCCATCCATCCATCCATCCATCCATCTTCTATAAGTAGTTTGTCACTCTGTATACATTACTTGTGCCTACAAAATATCAAGCAACTCATCTCATTTAGCATTTAGACTCTCGATAATAAAATCTGAGCCATGATGACCATCCTGTTGGGTTAGGAGACTTGTAAGGAGGCATCAATTCTTTGTTAGTTTGAGCTCTACAGTATGACCTTCACTGTGAGAATTTCAAACCCACAGCTGTGTTTTCAGCTCAACTAAACAAAACATAAAACAGAAAGCAGTCAGAAAGCGAAAATAAACAAGTAAGCATACTGATGGTGATGATGATAAAGATGTATGCTGTATTGTACTTATATATATATATATATATATATATATATATATATATATATATATATATATATATATATATATATATATATATATATTTACTTCATCAAGGTCTTTGGAAAGAAAAGTGGGATTATTGAATGCTGGGCTCTCTGGGAAAAATAAAAACTGGCACTGATTTAAAGTGGAAATACTTTTCCCAGATTTTGTAATACCCTTATTGTCTTGAAATTGGTGAGAACTAATTGGCGAGAGAACAAATTAGATAAATTACTTGTTTACTTTCTTAATTTCTTAGTTAATTTCTGTCTAACCTTAGTAAATTGTATGAATGAAATATGCATTGTATGCTCATTAAAAAGATATATACCGTATATATATATATATATATATATATATATATATATATATATATATATATATATATATATATATATATATATATATACACACACACACACACACACACACACACACATATATATATATACAATTGCTATTCAAGAGATTAAACAGCATTGGTTCTCTATCTGTAACATCTAACAAGGGTTTAGATACTTATACAGGATCCCGAATAACAAAAAAAATTCTTTGCATAAAAATAAAAAAGTGTTTTTTTTTGTGTGTGTTTCTACATGTTGAGTATGCATGGAAGCATTTTTGCTCATTATTTGGTCTTAAAGTTTGCCAGAAATCTTTTGACACATGGTTTTTGGCTCCTTCTTAATAATAACCACCAGCTGCAAAACAGCCCCAAAGCATCAATGATCCACCATCATATTTTATTTTGAATATCAGATGATCTTTCATAAATGCTGAAAAGTCACATTAATGGTTAGTTAGGCATGGCCATTCCTACTGGGATTTGCCAAAGAATTATGACTCCAATTGTTTTATAATGATGTACAGTACATGGGCAACAAAGTGTAGTTTGGTCCCAAATGTATACCTTTAGATACAGTACACTTGTTGAGATTCAGGAGCTTCATTTTGTGAAAATAATTTGTAATAGGTGCCTTTATATGTTTAGATTCATTTAAATATTTCTTCATGGCCCTGGACCTAAAGAAGAGCCCACCTGCAAAAATAAAACACAATTCAGAATGCAGCTTTAAAACTAGATATGCTAAACTAGATGACAGATTTATCCAGAATCAACAATACTATTTATTTAAATACACAAATACATCATAGCCCAGCTATGAGGACATAGATGTGAGATAGACATGTTTGACCTAATGCTATCTCATCCATATTCATGGAGTGTTTTGTGATTCAGCTTGTAACTAGTTTTAATAATAATATTGCAGACTTTTTAGCCACTCAGCTGTGTTACTTTGAAAAATGTGTAAAAAAAAAATGCCTGGAAGCTTCACTTCAAACAGTTTGACGTTAAAGCAATGGAAAAAAGAAACTTTTACAAAGGACACTGTTGAATGAACTGTTTTAAGAAACTCTATTACTCCAAAAAAAACCTCAGTGCTCCATGCTGTGTTTAAACAGGTCACCGGTTGTGATTGTAATGGCCTCTTCAGGAAACCATGCTGACTTGGAATCATGCATTACAGTTGCACTAAGATCAGTTATCATGCCCTGAAATGTGAATAACAGAAATGACATTTGGCCAGATTTCTCTCCTCCATATATATATATATATATATATATATATATATATATATATATATATATATATATATATATATATATATATATATATATATATATACTACATGTATGGAGGAGAGAAATCTGGCCAAATGTCATTTCTGTTATTCATTTATATATGGCAATGAGAGCACGGGGTAATGCCACAGGAGGCATAGAAAGTATACAGGAAATAGTATAGAATCAAACCCATCTGTCAAAAGGTGTGCAATGGATTAGTTGTTATCAATACAATAGTGAGATGATATTGTCAAACCCCATGACCCGAGGTAGTTCGGATAAAGCGGTAGAAAATGAGTGAGTGAGTGAGTATTGTCAAATAGCATTGTGTTTATAGCCTAAGATGGTAAATATAGCTAAATAGCATTGCTTTTATAGCCCAATGTAAGTATTTTTAATGTTCAAATAATTTAAATTGAATTTTTAAGAAAGTTCCATGTTCATTCTAAATAAGGTCCACAAAGTTTGAATAAATAATTATGCCACAAATACAATCCTTACAGAGAGAATTTTCATGCATGTGTCATACTGTGTGTTCAAAATATTCAAGGAGAAAAAGATTAGAAACCAGAAACGCTAAAAGAAATGCTAAAAAAAATGAAAAGAAAGCATTTCAGATTTCATTTTGAAATAATACATAACATCCGAAAACAAAAAGAAGCAAAGAGCATCTGAGTCAACTGAACTTGAAAAGGGTAAAAAATACTCCGTTCCCATAGTTTGAAAAGTGTGAAGTTTTTTAAGTGGTAGACAAAGTCAAAGTCAGAATGCAATCATGAACAGACAAACTACCAGTCAGTCTCCATTTCTGAGTTCCTCAGCCTCTCATTTTCTGGTGTCTAATCCACTTTTCCTTGTGAAACTCTGCACTGTGTTGAAATGTGGTTAAACCTTTAGCCTCAAAAAGACAGACACCACATACAGTACAGACCACAGTGCTGGTATAACATCCCCAAATGTCTAGAACACAGTGACATGGTGTCTAAAGCACACACCTACAATGAATGTGAGTTCTTTTTCATTCACTCTTCTTATCTCTGGCTTGCTCCCCATACAGTCTCCGATAGTCACAGTGGTCAGGCTTTATCAGTATGAGTATTTATGCACTAGTGGGTTGGTAGATGGAAATTCATTGCTTTTATCTTTCTGACATGGTCCTCAATAATAAACAAGTTGACAGCTTCTAGTGCTGGCGTGAATTAGATGCATTTTAAACAGTCACAATATTGATGACAGCTGCTAAAAGGACAATATGCCAGTGTATATTGAGTTCTTTCTTGGGCAAAAAGCCTGTTTTGATGGAAATAATGCAAAACATGAATTTGCATAATAATTCACCAGCTGAGTATCAGTAAAAGTATTGATTTAGAAAATAACTCAAATAAGAGGAAATAAGCAATCTTCTAAAAATACTTTGCAATGTATTTAAAAAATACTTTTTTTAATCTTTACAATTAATCCAAGAATGGTCTATATTTGAGAAATGCGATTATGTTAACTAACCAATTATTATGAAGTGAACTCCACCTCGATTTTCAATATTATATTTAAAAAAAAGGTAAGTGTAGTTGTATGTTAGCCAAATGCTTTTGGAGTGTTTTTTAACATGCCAGGTTTGTAAGGTAGCTAAGCTATCTCATTTTACTTCATCTACATACTGGGGACTTCTGGTAGTTCCCAGAATATCAAACTTTACTAAAGGCGGAAAAGCGTTTTTGTATTTAGCTCCCAAACTTTGGAATAGCCTTCAGTTCAGGGCTATTCAGAGTTCAGGGCTCAGACACACTCTTCAGTAAGAAGATGCCAACCATGTGAGGATCCTGAGGTATCTAGAGATGTACCAGCTCCAGTTGAATTTCACTTCATGAAGATTTCAGACATTCAGAGATGAGATGCCAACTTCATGTGGTCTTTGAGGACAACAACATCCTAATACACAATTATTAGACTGTAAATGACCGTAGAAAGAACATTAAGTATAATAACACTCTTTGGTGTTATTTTAAACAAATTATAATCACACCCTCCATGTGTAATTTAAATGAGGATGAGGTTCCCTTTTGAGTCTGGTTCCTCTCAAGGTCACCTCAGACTTGCTCATTGGGGATAAACACAAACACATTTAAAGATGTATAATATTAATCTTGAACTTTTGTATAATATTACTCTTTGTATAATAAATTTTTTGTTTGTATTATATTATTTTCTGTAAAGCTGCTTTGACACAATGTCCATTGTTAAAAGCACTATACAAAAAAAATTGAATATATAGGTAGATAACTTTAGCTATGAGATGTTTCTTTCACATTATCCTGAGCATTACTTATAGGCTTTAGCTACAAGACAGATATAACACAACAGGTAACTGCTACTGAATTAAAAGTGACGTCTTAGGTTTAATATAGAGTGTTTACCTTCTCTAGCCCACTCAGCTAGCTAATGGCTTACCTGTACATTAGATGTAGAGCTGTGACGTGCTGGCATCACCTCAGATTTTGGCTCACCCGAAGTATGGATTTTGAATGGGAAACTGGTTTATTTTCATTGGTCCTTTCAATATATATATATATATATATATATATATATATATAAACACCTCTAATGTGAAAGATGTAGGTACATATAATGACAGTTCATTTTGTTTCTAAAGTGTTATTTCATAGATAAATATATAAATCATATAAAAATATTGGTCTGGATGGAAGCTTCTAGAAAAGACTATAGTGTATAGTGGCTGATTTGCATTTATACATATGATGAAGTGTGATTCTGTGTATCCATGATCTAATACTTAATTAGGGGAATATACAATAGTTTCTAGATTAAGTCCATACATAATAATAGACCAAATAATACAGTGAAATATAAAGCATTTATAGCTAGCCAGAAGTTTGAACTCCCAGGCCCACCAAAGAACTGTGATGTGGATGTTTACCACCAAAACATACAATGCTTTAACTTGTACCTGCACTTAACTTCACTGTGAGAATAGCTTTCCATTAATATTCCTACTAATATTCACTAGTTTTTAATTCCCTTGTTTTTAATCAATATGTTTCTGATAGATATACAAATAATGACTTTGATTTTCTTCCATTTTTATTTGGCATGAATAAATCATAAAATGGTTCAACACAATAATTTGCTGTTCTAAACAGTCTTTATTAACGTGCATGAAATTCGAGCATCAAGCCTGTTTAAAATGTACTGGATTTGTCTTTCCTATTATCGAAACTAATGCATATTTCCACCTTCATCAGTGGAGATGTGAAGGAGTGCTCTGTCAGCAAGTCCTTGCTTTGAATTTCAGTCCAATTTAATTTGTCTGTTTCTATAAGTCTGAAAAGGCCCCCAAGCATCACATATTCCCCTTCCAAACATATTAGGTGATCTTCACAAAATTTTATGTCCTGTCACATAGTTAGCAACAGTCAAACAGGTATGAAAGAGAAATGGCTCATGCTGCATCATTAAAAGCTTTTCCTGATCATAACTCTATGGATAATTGACCTCAAGGGCCCTTAATAAAGGTCACACACCACACAAGCTACAGAAATTACAGAATTTTTTTTTATCTGTTGAATGGCAAAGCAGAACTCTGAAGGTCATGTTCTACAGATCAAGTTCAAGCTTGATAAGCTTTCACATTTCAAACAAATGAATTCATTTGACACCGTACAACATGTTGCACAAACATTGGTACATTTCAGAACTTCAGAATTCGGTAAGCTTTAAGACACATTTTAACCATGCCACATTAAAGCTGGCATGCATTAACCTTTTCACGGCAACTTATTCAATATCCAATATCCTCAAGCCAGCCTGGACTGTGATCGTGTATTGAATGAGAACTCTGCATGGCAGACAAGCATGCCCTTTGCACTTCAATTAGTAAAGCCTTGAAAAATGAGTGCTGCAGTAAAGCAGATTATTGGGCATGTATCAGAGTCTGACAGACTAATGAACCACGGTATAAAGTGCTATCTGTTGGGTTAAGCTACGTCTTGAATGAGGAAGAAGACTTTTAGGCACAGAAATGACCACAGTTATATAACCAGACCCTCCAGGAGTTTTTTTTCCTGATTGTTGAGGTCAAAAATGCTTGATTTTGCTGAAGCTATTTAAAAACAGTATTTCACAGAAGCCTTTTTTTTTTTTAAGAAAACTTAAATTGTCAGAATTGCAAACTACCACAGGAGACATTTATGTCATTACTTTTTAAGCCTACTTGGGCTGAATGCATGTTGTGATGAAGTCTTATCTCATATCTGAAAAAATGTGGTAATTTACAAAATGCAGTTTCCTCGATTTTGGATTCATTTCTGCAATCATAAAATTGTGAAAACCTGTATAGCTGGCAAAATAATCGGCATCTGATGCACTTCTCCTTTTAAAAGTGGATTCATATGTTTTCAAATTTTCATGTATTTAAATATTCATTACAAATAAATTATAAATATAATATATTTCACTATTTTGTGCATATGTGTCTAGTTGTGTTACCTTTATGTTGTTTTGCTGCTAGCTCAGTGTGTATTAACGGTATACTCCTGTTTATGCAGCTGGAGATTACTGTTAAAAAACAACCTTGTACAGTATATCTCCCTGCTTTAACAGTTTTCAGTTTGGTTATTTTGGCATTGACCAAGTCTGCCTTCTTTTGACCTTGCATTAAAGATTTCATCCCTACAGCTATAATTCTAGGACAATTTACTTATAAGTTAGCTTTTCTGATATGCTTATTTTAGTCCTAGTTTTTAGAGGTGTATTTACTGGTTTTAATCTCCTACTTGCTTTGAAACACAAACTAGTACAGAAGGGTTAATGACTGAAAATCATCTTTAATTCATATACGTCTGTTTAAACTGTGAGTAGGTTTTAAATTATAGAGTATTCTCCTTTAAAGCCCCACTCTTAACAAATTGCAGAGGGAGCACAGCTCAGCAAATTGTTTTAGAAGGCACTATTGACTCATAATTATTTGTCTTGGAGATGCAACCAATACCAGTTATGGCCTCAATACACTGAATATCTGTCCAATATTAGCCCAGAGATAAAAATGGCCTCAAATCATTGCAAAAATAAAATGAGCAATAATGACTCATGAATGTAGCAGCCAGCTTTTAACAGTTACAGTATATGTAAAAGGTCTGAAAAAGAGGAGCCTGAATTCAGGACACTCAGGATGATTATGACATTGAGTACAGCATCTTGAAATATCCGCACACTGTCATAAATCACGGCCTATATCATAGATAAAATCATCCCACAATAGGCAACGTAGCTAAAGTAATACAAGCCAGGAAAGATGGCCCTAATCTTGTAATTGCACAAGCTGAAACAGAGCCAAGGCCCATGTAGCATTGTGAAGACGTCATGGTGTCAAAGTCTCAGGGGCTAACCATTTAGCTTCATCCCAATCACTGGGAGGGCGATGACAGGCAGAAATGCCAGATAGCGGAGAAGCATTCATTTATTTACTTCCATGAGATGGATATGAGTTTGCCCTTCTGCATCTTCCCTCTCTTATGGGACAGCTTTCAGCTAATTTGAAAATGATTCATGGAAAATGAAGAGGCCCTTGTTACAGACAGTATTGAAGCTATACTGAATACTCTGATTCCATGGTGGATTGCCAGTACAATCGTCAGCATTATAGAATGCATATGGTAAAATATGATTAAACAAAATGTGAGTGAGAAAATGCTTTATGAGCAGCAAGAATCATTTAATTAATAGTTTAAGAGCTGTGATAAAAAAATGACCTTGGTTTGAAAGTGTTGATTAATTTTCTATAACAGCAGCTTTCACAACTTCACACCCAGCATTCCCAGGATTGGCACAACATCCAGCGTGACCACGAATAGGAGAAGGCACTCACTGAAAGTTAGTGAGTGTCAGTAAGGAGATATGGCACTAGTGCAGGAATTAATTCAGAAGTTTATATTTATAATACACTCCTGTTTGGATAGTAACAGCTAATTCACAAGGAATTGTATAGTGGATACTCCAGTTTAAGCATAATGAATGGATTAAACATACTGCTTATTTTTAACACAAGAAAACAAAATTGTTGTGGTAACTCTGCCTATATAATGAAACAATATTCATTATTTAATCATTATTCAGATCACCCTGTTTGGCACCAACAATCATGCCACCTTCAGAGATTACATTTTTCCCCATTCTGATGGTTGATGTGGTTTAAAAAAAGCTGCTACCTCATATCTGAACAATTTAATGCATTGCACTGCTTCCTCGCTATTGGCTGATTAGATAATTGTTTAAAGAGGTAGGTGTACAAGTGTTTCTAATAAAAAAAAGCTCAGTGAGTGTATGTACTTTAGAAATAGACTGTTTTTCAGTGTGGGAAGGTGCAGGACTGGAAATATGCTCCTAAACTTTCTTAATTCGTTGGTCACTTGCCTGGTATCAGTGTTGAATCATGCTCTCACATCAAAAGTACTAGGGTTTCCATGGAAATGGACCAAGATAACCCCTAGCAAGCATTTTCCAGTTTTATTGTGATTGCAATGTATCCTTTCATGGAGAGTAGGTGCAGTGATCAGTTGACGTTTTACCAGCTAAAGACATGTGATGATATTTAAGGGTCCTTGGGTTCAAGAACATTGCAGTAAGCAATAGTAAGATTGTCAATCCTGAACCATGAGCTTGATACAGCTCATCAGTATGCTTTCCACCATGCACCTGTAGGAGATGGTGAGATGCTAGGCAACTTAATTTACTTTCCTTAGGAACTGGATTGCTGTTGAGTTTTTTTTTTTGACAAGGGGAACGGCGTTAATGATTCCATGCCAGAGCGAAATGCAATCACGCTAGAGAAAAAAAAAACCCGAAGCTCAATACACAAATTGTATTGCTTTTCATTAGTGAAATGAAGAAAGTGTACAACACCAAAAAAGCAGAACCATCATTGCATTTCTCTTACATCACTTGATCTCTTTAAAGAAAAACAGTCAACAAGGGATTGCTTTTTAAAAATCAAATGCTGATCTTAATGCCGAATGTAATCCACATTTAATAGCAATCCAAGCAACTGCATTGCATTGCACTGTGCAATTCAGTTTAGATGGAAAAGCATTCTTACCTGTAAGCAGAAAAAGTAAAAATGTGACACACAAACTGTATTGCCTTTCATCAGTGACAAGAGGAAATCATTGCACACGAAATAGCGACACCTTTAATGCATTGTTCTTACATAGCAGGACTAACCGGGGGGACACAGAACAGGTGTACATAAAGACAGAAGAATTTCATAGATACAAGGGTTGGTGACTAGAACAAGAAGACAAAAATGAGAACATTGAGCAAATAAGACATTCCTTTATAAATAATGCTAGGAAATGATGCTTTCAGGCTATTATCATCTTCTATGATTAAAACCATGGCTCATTGCATTTCAGTGCGAGATAGTGGCAACACGCTGAAGAAAGTGAAATGTAGTGATACTGAGTTGACATAAAGACATACATCATACATTTCTGATTAGAACAGGGAATGTAAACGCATATATACATGGATCGATAATAATTAGATTGAGCTTGTGGGATCTGCCCAAAACTCAAGCAAAACAGTGGGCCGGGGTAATAAGAAGTAGTATTATGATTCAGACTAGAAATTCCAAGAGTTACTTTGTAAAATTTATATAGACTTAAAAAGACTGTATAAAGTCCAAAAGTATAAGCTTCATGCAAAAAATAACTCAACAAATTCATTATAAACTGGCCAAGTATTAAAGCTCACCAAAGGTGAACAGAGCATTATACTGTAAACACATCCGATGAACCACATCATCTACATATATCATGTCTAATCGCTATATATACACAACATATATCATGTCTAAACTACAAATCTAGTCTTATATACACTATGTACACAATTTTTTTTTTACTTATGTAAATAATAATTAAAATAGTAATATTAAAAATGCAAAATCTTAAAGCTCTTAGTGTCTACTTTCATGAGCCACTAAACACAACTATGGATTGTACATGACCAAGACATTTAATGTTGAATATGGGCTCACCAGGCTCAACAGGTCCTTTTTTTGGCCTCTGGGAAAAAGAAATCAGGTTCCATTTTACACCATTTAAAATGGCATGTAAGTAGAATAACTATGACACAGAAACAGTGAAGAATGAAACACTAGCTGCTGCATCTGCTATTCCTTACTTCGATATTTGCACCTGAACATGAAGGGTTCATGATCTTCACTTCCTCTCCCGAATTCGACAATCATTTCCGTAGTTTTGTTGACACTGATTGAGAGATTGTCTTCACACCCTGCTGTGAGGAGTTTATCCTCCTCCATGCTGGCTTCCTAATTATTGTTGTTAATTGGGTCCACATTTTGCATGTCATCAGCAGATGTTATGATTGAGTCATGCCTGGGAACACAGAGTTGGGAGAGAGCAACGATAAGAGCAGTGTTAATTATAGTGGCAGGTATTGGTTTCAGTTCTGCAGATCCTGGAAAATGTAAAAAAAAACAAAAAAAAAAAAACAAAACAAAATAATGATTGTGGACAGAAATGGTAGAATCTTTCAATGGGCTTAAGTTTTTACACACAGTGAGTCAAAAATATACCAAAAGTGTATTTGGTACATTCTATAGGCAGAAAACTAACATTTTGGTTTGTATGTGCTTTACTGCTGCTTCTCTTTAAACCACTAGCTACACACCGAATACAGCTTCTGTTATAAAATCATCTGTACGATTCTCAAAACTAAGTAACTATCACACTAATGATGGCATGGCTGCTACAAGCTAATTATCAAGAGGCTTATTGTTTAAATCAGTAAACATAGACATCTCCAATGACTGCAATCATTTTAAAGTCATATTTGTACATTAAAAAAATGCAGTTTTGAACTAGCATGTCTGAGCTACTGCGCTAAAATAGTGCATATTGATCACAATGTGTCACTACTTCAATTGTGTATTGATTAGGAGGTTTTTGTCCTGAAAGATCTAGTTGGCATCTCCTCAGAATATCTGAAAACTTCATGACACGGAAGCCAGCTTTAGCTGCTACATTTCTAGATGCCTCAGGATCCTTGCCTACGATTCATGACGACAATAGTTATTTTCCAAAAACAGAGTTTTATGTTGTGTTTCATTTTACAATCCAATTTTTAATCTATTAAAGAATGGTACCTTATACTTTTTACTATGAATGAGACATATTATTTGATGTAAATGATTACAATGATTTCTAGATTTCTCTCTAGAATTTCTTTTGTCCTCTATAATAAGAACACCATCCCTCGGTTATTAGAAAGCTCGACAGTAGAATCTAGTGAATTATAACAAGTTGAAGATGAAACTATGTTGGCAAGGGAGTTAATACTTATACTGTTCAGCAATTGTGTCAAAAGTGAAAGAAATATCTAAGCGAGGTAACATTACTCCCTTTGGACTTTGATCCATTTTTTTTTTTTTTTTGCCTATGATGATAACTGCACTGTAAATACCACAAAAATCAGATCACTTACTCACAGGCGCCCAGTGCAGTTCCACTAGACAAACATTTAGATATTATATTAGCATGGGAACAGAAGACCTATAAAAATCTCCAGAAAATGTTAATGTTAGTGCCACACCATGATAAAGCTGCTACACAAATGATTTTATTGCAGCACAGTAGCACCCCATTTTTAAACGATATATACTTCATGTTAATGCTGTGTAAAGAACGGATCATTTAGTTAAAGTAATCAATAACTGTTACACTTCTGTCATTGTGAAAGAAATATGTACATGCATCTTTTTAAATGTATATTGCTAGTACCTGCTGGGAATGCTGTGATGGATGAACTGAGTCATTTAGTAATTGCTTCGGGACAAGGCAAGCAGGGTTGCACAAATAAACTCAGATTAAATTGAAATTGAATGGCATTCTCTGGAGGTTTGGGAGATTCAGAACATGAGGCATTTTTTTTCCACAGGCAGTGGACTACGCTAGTGGAATCTGAGTTTAGTATGCAAAATAGGTCAAACAGAAATCAGTGTGTATCGGAGTGAACGACAGAGGTCAAACGATTCTTATTACTGCTTTCGGTGCAGCTTCTTTCACTTAGTATTTTCACGTCTGAGCTGGAATTCTGGGATTGTGTCAATCATTAGTTGGAGAACTGTCCATCAAGACCAATCCAGCATTTGAAATGTTCCTTTCAGGAAAAAGCTTTGACAGCCTGTTAAGTGCACTGGAGGAATCTATTAAAGAGAGTAAGGATAACCTGAATAAGATGTCAACATGTAGGCATCATGAAGCAGCTGTGTGTGCACTGTGCCAAGGACTAATCAGTAAGTGGGTTGTTATGACTTGTCAAGGGAAGGATGTGCTAGCAATGATGCCTTGACCTCCAACCAACACTAATACGCTCAATAACGATGTGAAAAAGCTATTCAGACTGTATATTCATCTCTCTTTTTTTTATTCATATAGAAGTATATAATGAGACAATGTTTTTAAGGACAATAAGACACTCTGTACAACTGCGCCAACTGTACAGTAAGTATGAAAAGTGTGAATGTGTAAATCTACACCTTAAAGAACTCACAAGGACATTTCAGGTAACTATATAATTAGGGTTGCCAGGTCTGAATAACATCATGACATCATTTCTTCTAAAACAAATATCAATGTATAAAGCCTGTCCATTTCTCAAAATGAATATCTAACAGTCCATGAATTAGCTCTTTTTACCAAGCCACAAATGGCATTTGTTCCTGTTTTGGTGGTGCCCATGTTCAGCATTGAATTTCTTTGTTATGTCACACTCTACTGTCTAGTGGCAGCGACTTAAAAGAAATACGATGGTTTTTAAGAATATATAGCTTTTCCTAAGCTTTTCTTTGTTAACTAGACTACTAGGGAAATATATTTATACAAAAGTTCTGAAAAAAACAACAGTTCTTTTGTTTTTTTCAAACAAAAGATTCGATCTTCAAAGTAAATGGTGAAATCAACCCCTTTTCTCTCTCTCCAAGTGCATCTAAAATTTGAAGGTATCTTCAACAATTATAAATCTGTGTAAGGTTCTCCCAAAAATAAATCAACAATAGATGACAAATATCACACACTGAAAGCCAAAAGTGTCTTTTGTTTAAACTGAATGTGTCAGATGAGTGGTGTACTGGTAAAAAGGGTTAAATTCCCAAAATCCTGACTACCATTGGTGAATATCTTCTTAATGTAACATAATCCAACTATACGTGCATGAATTTTGTGACCCTACATGGGTCACAGGGAGCCTCGATGCTATTCCATGGAACTGGGGGCACAAAATGGGGGAAATTGTGGACGGCGTGCCAAGGGTGCAATCTCACTCACACAACAGCCAAATTAGATCCAAATCAGACAGAATTTGAATCCCCAACCCCTGAGGTGTGCAGTAAAAATGCTAATCGCTAAGCCACAGTACCGTTATTTAACATAATACATTATTAAGGAAATAAGCACATTAAAACCATGACATTCTCCTAATCCTAAACATCACAGTCCTTATTTTATGACAACAATTATCCTATGAATAATTGAATATACTAATTCACAGATGCACAGCAAGCAGATTCGTACATTAACTGTAATCTTATTTTATTTTCTATACGTTTAATGAACTTAATAATTCTACTGATTTCTACTGATATTTCTAATATTTATACTGATATTACATGTAACAAAAATTATATATATATTGACTGTGTTAATACGTAAACAGCATTCAAGCACATTTTATAACATGGAGTCGAACTGGAAAACCAAAATGAAAGCAATTTACCCCCTGAGTCCAGAAGAAAATAATGTGCAAAATGATCAACACCAAACTCAACACTGTGCGCATTACATATTCCAGCACTTACACAAATAGTTTATGGCCAACGTGGCCATGCTGCCTCTCACTGTCAAAATTCAAGCTATAAATTTATCGCTTTAAATCTGTTCTGGATATTGAAATTATATTGAAGACAGTTTGTCTTTACGTTTTACCTTGTGTTCTTCAATACTACCAGGTGTAGTGTACACAGTAATATTTCATTTTAGATATTGCCTTTTGATTTCCACAGCAGTGTAAAATCTTCTCACAGTGCCACCTTTTACTGTTTCATTTTACAAAATGACATACCTCAAGAAAAGCAAACCAACCAAACAAATAAACAAACAAAATAAGTACTTTAAATCATACAATTTGATTTGAAGACATTCTATCTTTTCAAAAAAGAAATGATATAGCCGCTATTGTTATATTCATGTCGCATTATATAATTATGTATTAATGTATTATTATTGTATTATTGTATTTATAATACAGTATTAATTGTATTTAACAAGACTATTGTTTTGCTGTTTTGTTTGTAAATCATTCACATGATTTAAAGCTGAGTAGAACCCTGTAACAGAGGGATTTCTTTTAGAGAAGATACGAAGAATAAGCTTTACTTTAAGGAAGCTGTGAGCTCTAATCTCGGGCATGTGGTAGCTTAGTGGTTAAGGTGTTGGACTACTGATCAGAAGGTTGTGAGTTCAAACTCCACCAAATTGCCACTGCTGGGCCCTTAAGCAGGTCCCTTAATGCTTAGTTGTATAAAAAAGAGAGATAAATTGTAAGTCACACTGAATTAGGACATTTTCCAAAATGCAATAAATGTGTCTGCCTAAACATGAATTTTTTGAAGAGGTTACTACGTTAAAGCTTTGTGTGTGTGTGTGTGTGTGTGTGTGTGTGTGTGTGTGTGTGTGTGTGTGTGTGTGTGTGTGTGTGTGTGTGTGTGTGTGTGTGTGTGTGTGTGTGTGAGTGTGTGCGCGTGTGAGTGTTTCACAGAATCTGTTTCTGTAACATTTCATCTGAATGTGAGTGCATGCAACTACACCACACTTTCAGTCTCAGTATACTGTACTGTATGTTCCTTGGTGCTTGTTTTTAGATATTTTGTCATTATGTTTTAGAAGATAGCTTATGAGCTGTCACATATAATTACTTCTGCTTTGTGTAACAGACGTCACTACGGGTTTGACAAAAAACTATTTGAACTCTTTCACAAACTGTTGTCTCATTATATGAGGCATCCAGAGATCTTCCAGCTACACTTAGATTCTGCTATACAAAAAAGATGTGAACTCCATGTGATCTTTTGCATCTATACAACATTTGTTAGACTGTATATTTATAATCACACCCTCCAGTGTCACCCATATGAGGATGGGTTCCCCTTGAGCCTGGTTCCTCTCAAGGTTTCTTCCTTACCATCTAAGGGAGTTTTTCCTTACACATTGTTTTTTCCTTACACATACACATTGTGAACTAAATCTATCTAATATTAATCTTGAATTTTGTATTCTATTAACCTTTATATTATTCTTATAATAACCCTTTGTTCTATGTTTATGTTCTGTAAAGCTGCTTTGAGACAATGTCAATTGTAAAAAGCGCTATACAAATAAACTTGAATTGAATTGAATTGAATTGAATTATATGTGAAAAATGAACAGATGAAAAAATCAATTGTGTTTTATAAGAGAAGTTTTTATGCATGGTGCTTTTCCTATTTTTTTAATATCATTTTTTGTTTTTTTTCTTTTTTTTTTGGCTATTACTTTTATGTTGCAGTGAATATTTAAAACTTTTATATCTCAGTACAAAATTTACAAAATCCTCATCATGAGATGGAGGTTAAAACAGGTGGAGAACATTTTAATAAAAACAAGGCAAATAATTCAATATACAAGGGAAAGTCAAAATCTAGTAAACAGACAAAGGTTGGGCGATCAGCAAAGAACAGAGACTGAGGTAAAAAAATACTATAGCATGTCACAAATTTAGGAACTTTGAGAAAATACATTTTGTTTCCAACCCAAAAGCATTTTATCCGCCAACAATCTGCTGTTTTGAAGAGAACATGCCTGAAACAGTTTAAGATTAAGTGCTGGCTCTGAAAGTAGCACTACCACCTTATTATTTGAAAATAGCCATCCATCCATCCATCTTCAACCACTTATCCAGGGCAGCAGACTAAGCAGAGATGCCCAGACTTCCCTCTCCCCAGACACTTCCTCCAGCTCTTCCGGGGGAATACCGAGCCGTTCCCAGGCCAGCCAAGAGACATAGTCCCTCCAGCGTGTCCTAGGTCTTCCCCGGGTCCTCCTCCCAGTTGGACATGCCCGGAACACCTCCCCAGGAAGGCGTCCAGGAGGCATCCGAAACAGATGCCCGAGCCACCTCATCTGACTCCTCTCGATGTGGAGGAGCAGCGGCTCTACTCTGAACTCCTCCCGAGTGACCGAGCTCCTCACTCTATCTCTAAGGGAGCGCCCAGCCACCGTACGGAGGAAACTCATTTCGGCCACCTGTATCCGGGAACTTGTCCTTTCGGTCATGACCCAAAGCTCATGACCATACAGTAGGTGAGGGTAGGAACATAGATCAACTGGCACATATTACTCACTAATTCACTGATGCACCCTCTCGCTCACTCACTCTCATTTACACTCTCAATCACTCACTCACTCTCATTTACACCTTCACTCACTCACTCACTCACTCACTCACTCACTCACTCACTCACTCACTCACTCACTCACTCATACTTTCATTTACACATTCACTCAGTCACTCACTCACTCATACGCTCATTTACATCCTCACTCACTTAATTAATCACTCACTTACTCATACTCATACTTTTAAACATTCACTCACTCACTCACACACTCACTCACTCACTCACTCACTCAATCACTCACTCTCTCATTTACACCTTCACTCTTACTCACTCACTCACTCACTCACTCACTCACTCACTCACTCACTCTCTCAATCATACCCTTATTTACACCTTCACTCACTCATTCACTCAATCACTCACTCACTCACTCACTCACTCACTCACTCACTCACTCACTCACTCACTCACTCATACTCTCATTTACACCTTCACTCACTCACTCACTCACTCACTCACTCACTCACTCACTCACTCACTCACTCATACTCTCATCTACACCTTCATTCACTCACTCACTCACACCCACCCTTCATCACCCTCCATCCCTCCCTTCCTCCAACCCTCCCTCATTCATTCGCTTATTCTTTTATGTTCTCACACTTTCTCAGGTAATGCAATCTCTTAAATCTCCACAAGGAGTTGCTAAGCTCAATGCCATTGTGTGCATTATTGTACAGAGAGACACTGGGCTAAACACACCACCAGGATTTTGGCCACAGGTAAAAGCACAAGCTACAGTTCACTGAGGGACTTGAAAAATATAAATAGAGGGAAAAGAGGGAAAATCTTGTCTACATTCAAAACTATTCACATTCACAGTAATACAAATCTAATATAAGACATTTTATTAATGTTCTATTTGAATAAAAGTTTACAAAGGCATATAAATGCTACAGTGTCAGCCACTGTGAAGTGTAATACGTGTTTAACATGCAACTTAATTTGTGAAAATACTCCAGGCCTTGGGGGCTGTGAGACTCCTGAGAAACTCATTATACATATGAGATTCTGTTCAGACCATTAAGAAACACTTCACTTCCTTTTTTGTTGTTGTTTAATGGCAAGCTCACATTGTACATAGTTCCAGGCTGTCATAAATTTCAGACTATTAAAATTACACATATCCTAAAAAAGGAAGAACACACTCCTACAAAAAAAAACAAAAAAAAAACAAGACAATCAAGGTGAATTTCTTTTGTTTATACCTATTTTCCTTTGCATTCCTAAAATGCAGTGACATTCAGATGCAGACCTTTCAGCATTGACCTTCCAGGTCACATCTAGAATAAATGTTGAAACAGATTCCAAGACAACACTGGCTTTACACACACACACAGTCATGTGAATGACATTTCACAGTCACCGTGGTTAAGATGTTCAATCTCAGCCTCCATCTCACATCAACACTTTGATGTGCGTCTGCCCTCCTGGTGTCACAGTGCGGACTTTACATTCAAATATGTTCCCTATGCCTGAAAATCTCCCTGTAAATGTCAAAAAATAAATAAAGCAAGGACCCACCGAGCCCTTGAAAATGAAGCGGTGGAATCATAGGCTTCTTTGAAAGTCTTATCACATTTTCACCTCCTCTGGTCACCGGGATATTGAAATTGGTTTACTGGGACCTGTCACAGTCATCTCTCATGCTTCTTTGAAGGCCTTGTGATGAACTGTGAAGATCTGGTGTTACGTGAGTTCTTGATTATAAGGTTTCCTCTTTCATACAAGGTTTCTTTCTGAAACTGGCTGGATTTTTGTCTTTAATTAGTGAAACAGTTCAATGTATCCAGAATGAGTAGTTTAGCCTAAAATTAGCAAATACACAAAACAATGGATGACATCCATGCTGAGAACAAGACATTAAACACATTCTAACGATTTAGTCAAATGTATATTTTAATTCATAATTTACTTAATTTATTTATAAATTGGGTAACAAGGTTTAATATCACAATATCATTGAAAATAATGGAAAAAGAACCGGATAACATTTCCTTTTCTATGATTGTGATGAGAGTTGGATGATATATCAGCTTCCTCTGGTATATTCCAAATATTTCATGTGGATTCAATGTGTTTATGGTTGACTGATTGTACTAAAATTTACATCTTTCATAAGCTATAATGGAAGAGTCATGGAAAAAAGATGTTTTGAGTATAGGTTCAGTGGTGTAGTCTACGTGATACGCAGGTATACGCCGTATACCCACTAGGAAAGGCCAAGGATTTCCGTATACCCACTAGGAAAGGCCAAGGATTTCCGTATACCCACTTAAAAAGCGTGAGGATGCGTAACAATATCGTTTTGTGACAGAACTTTCGTTCATAAATTCACCCCGCACTGTGTTGCGAACACTGACTGTGGTTGCGATTGCGAATCACTAACGTTTTTGGACCATTGGGGCTTCCGTGGCCTATGACCTGATCTGACGTCACCTACCAAGGAGGAAAATCAGTTGCTTGGCGTTTTTTGGCGCAAATTAGAAATTAACTAAGTAATGTAAAAGAAGATATGAAACGAAAGCAGACTCAAACTACACTCTGAGTGTTTTCGGAAGCCTGCGCCTAAAGCTACAGCAGCCTCGGGTGACATTTCACCCACAGCCCGAGTACAAATGTATTTAGAAAGCTTTGTAAACTACCAGTTCATTTGGTTCATAATATTCTGCAATGAAAGAATGTTGGTTATAGAACTGAACAAATGTTTATTGTTCACTCTTAAATGTACATTGAAAATTGACAGCTGATAAAACCTGTGCTCCAGGTCCCATATTCATATAACATTTAAGGCTAAATGTAGCTCTTAAAGATATAGTTCACCCAAAAATGAAAATTGTGTTATTTTTCAAAATATCATATTTTGTGTTTAACAGAAGAAAGAAACTCGTACAGTTTTGGAGCAAATTGAGGGTGAGGAAATAACACAATTTTCATTTTTGGGTGAACTTTACCTTTAAGAGCTACATTTAGCCTTAAATGTTATATGAATATGGGACCTGGAGCACAGGTTTTATCAGCTGACTGTCTTTTGTTGCTTATAATAAACTGGAATGCTGATAACACATAAGCAGTCTTTAATAATGCTCTCAATTACATGTAGATGCATATTTTATGCATTAGTGAGTGTGGTGGTGCCTATGGGGTGTCGCTCTAGGATGGGTGTGTATGAGGCTGGGAGGGGGGGGAATCACAGTATACTCACTACAAAAAAACTAGATTACACCACTGTATAGGTTGTAATGCGGATTCACACATTAATGCAAAAAGTATTTTAATAATTACATTTCGGTGATGGTATGGGCTCGTACAGGCAAATCGCTGCTTTTATGTGCATAGTCTTTTATTGATATTATACATCTGGAACATGCACATAAGTTGTGTTAAAGGACACCTATGTTTAAAATGTCCTTAATATTTACTTCACACTCATATTGTATTTGTAAATGTAATCTGTGGGAGTCAAATACCATCCCAGTCAGACCTTGTTTGGGTCTTTTGAGAAGAAAAAACACTAATGAGTAGCATTATAAATCCTTAAAAAATAGGAAGTAGGTTTAAATGCAAGATATACACCTACGTGTATTAGTTTTTCAGCGAGGGCCTATTATAATACATGTCCCAAGGGGCGGGGCCATGTTAATTTTGGCATAACGCGTCGTTTTAATACCTACAATTTTTTATTATTATTATTATTCCTTTGTATGCACTATCTTAGGATAACGAGGGGAAAAAAAAGAAAAAGTAACAAACGTAGAATATTTTGTCTTAAAACAAAACAAGACAAAATGAACATGCTTGTGATAACAGTACGGAAGATGAATAAATGAATAAGAAACGATCAGGACTGCGAACTCACCAATAGGGTCGCGCGCGTTTGGAATATTCATGAGCTTCATTTGCATTTAGCTCTCAGACAGGTCGGTCCTGTTTGTCAGCTGAGAGCAGGTGAGTTCCGGACAGGAGTGGCAGGTAGGTCCAGGCCGGAAATAACACGTGAAATTTACTTTCAAAACAAAAGAAAACTACGGCTTTATCACATATTCGTGTAGGCCTGTTTGAGTTAAAATGGTGCAGTGCGATGTTCTGTACATGAAGGTAGCCACGGATATTCGTGATGACACAGAAACCGACCGCGCAAATGAGGACAGCGATGGAGAACAAGTGACAGTCTACTTCAAGCTGTAAGTGACGAGTGATTAAGCTCACTGTGTTCTAATGTTCACTATCGGCATTGTTTTATTACACAACCTCACTGTGGAAGCCGATAGTTACATTGTTTAAGGGAATTTAGGCTCTCCACTGTTCAGCCTTTACAGCAACACGAACTCCAAGTATATTCACTGATGATTGAATTCAGCTGTATTTGAATTGGGCTTCACACAGCACCAGAGATTCAGCCCCCAAACCTTAATTAACGCACAACACACACAGAGCCAAAGCTCATAAGCGGTTATATTTTACATAACTGCTTTTACAATCCCTAGTTTCAGAATCCCCTAGAACTAAGCATAAAAGAAACCTCGATTTTTATATGTTAAAGCAATTTAACATAATTTTTGTGGGTTAAGGGCCTTGCTCAGGGGCCCAGCAGTGGCAACCTGGTGGACATGGGAATCAAACTCACAACCTTCTGATTGGTAGCCCTGCACCTTAACCACTTGGCCAGGGCAGAAGGGACTGCTTGAAGGAGGGAAAGAAAAGAAGGAAAAACTGGGAAAAAGGAATAAAAGAGAGAAAAAAAATTAAGGGGTTTGTAGTACAGGGAGTGTTTTCTTCGATACTCACTCTATTTCACCTTATTTTGTCCAAAAGCAAGATAATATTCTGTTTTTTAAAAAGAATATATTTGTAATTAATATTAAATTCATTAATATTAAATTCTTTGTAGACTTCTATAAAAGTGAAAGATTAACACACCATGCTTATTTCTCCAAACGCACTTTATTCACTAATACACATTATTTCAACAAGCATGCCTTTTTTTTACAATTTATATTTTAACTTATTAACAAGACAAGTATTAATAATAACAATACATATTTTTTTATTCAACTATTATTACTATTTAATTCAATCTCAATTTTTATATCATAACTACCATAACACATACCTACACAAATCAACATTCAGTATGTAATTAAAAGAAGATCAACTCCAAGAAGAACTTGGACTATGTGATGCCTTCATTAAACAGTCATAACCATTCTATCACTTTATTATAAAGCAGTATTGGAGGAGCAGTGGCTTGCTCATAGCGGCAGGGGCTACCATATACTGTATACATGACATCAACAGTTTAACAAACATCAATGTTTTCATTTCCATCTCCCTATATTATAAGCTTATGTTCGTCTTTTGAATGACCATTTATTTAAAATTGTTGCTATTTGACTTAAAGCTGATCAAGGTAATCACACTGCCTCATATTCGCTGTATGTTCTACAAAGTTGTAAGCAAACTGTTGTCTATAACATATTTGTATGGTTTAGCATTACAATTTCGCTTTAGTGGATCTGTAGGGCTTTTCACACTGCACTTAACCCCAGGTTATGTTTTTCTAAACCCCACATTTAACGGCAGGTAGAGGAACGTTTCACAGTGCTTTTTACCCAGGGTTCGGAAAGAGTGTTCTTCTTCTGCAGTGTTAACCCCATATTTATATGTGTACTTTGTGATATCATACAGTGATGTAATTTTAGCTCTAGATAATTAGCAACAGACACCATGTTCTATTCAGTTCAGTTTAATTTTTATATTTTTTTTAACAATGGATATTGTTACCAAGTTGTCAATATATGAATATAAAAATGCAGAATAAATATTATAAAGTTCTCACTAATGCAAAAGTATGAGACAGGCCATTATTTATTCATCCACTTAAGATTGTTGACACCACACATAATAAAAGTAAACGAGCAGTGTAAAACATGAAACAAGATAACTCAAGATTCCTGTAGTTTTTTTTTTTTTACAATGACCCGAAGTTAACTTATTCAAGGGAGAAGACCAAGACTGTTCCAGCATCACAATGTCTTTGAGTACAAAGTAAGGCAAAGACCTTGTCAGAGTAGAAGACCTCGAGTGGCCTCGAGTATGAGACATGCACAGATCCTTGACCTCAACCCCAATTGAAACACCTTGAAAGATCAACTTTTCTCTCAAAATCAGTACTCAGTAATGTTTTGTGGCTGAATGAGTACAAAATCCCCAGAGCCATGGAGTGGAAAACCTACTCAGAAACGAAGAGCAGCAAAGAGTTGACCAAGTCACTTTTACTGTGCAGGGTTTCAAATGGGAAACCTTTAACCATAAAGTTAATAAAATTTCAAAAAGAAAGGCAAATTGTAAGCGCATACAGTACAGTGTGACTGTGTCGATTGAATAAGGGGGTTCGATTCAAGGTTGTTGTTTTTTTCAGATACTTTTTTGTCCTCATCTACAGTAGCTCAGCATGTTGTTAGATTATTATTACTAAGAATGCAACTTCTGATTTGATTTTGATGTAAAGTATTCATGAAACTGGTTAAAATGTTTATAATGACCGTCACGTCACTTATTTAAGAAGGCAGTATCCTAGTGAAATGAATAATTTACAAGCCATCCAAACTAAAGTGATAATTATACATTCAAAACAGTATTAGGCAGCACTATGTATAGCTTCTACACCTTTACTTATTTAAGACGCTCATATGTCAGCGAAATGATTCGGGAAATGGGAATAGAAAGGATGGCTGTAAGCAAGGACATGGAGGATAATATATAAGAACAACACAATAGTGTTGATCATTAGTTTTCCTTATATATACATATATACAGTATATATACTGTAGTTAACATTAGTAACGTTATGTTTTCAGAATTATATATATATATGTATGTGTATATACATATATATATAATTCTGAAAACATGACGTTACTAAAGTTAAATGATGACTTGTTTGATAAATCATTTTCCCCTTTTTCTAGTTTTTTTTTTTTTTTTTGGGTTGAATAAATTCTTTAGCTAGGCTTTATAAAAGGTAGACACGCAGTGAATAATTGACCCTACTGTATAATCCTACTGAATAATTCACTCCAAACCTGTCATATCTTCACAGTGATCTAGTGTAATACAGTAGTCTTTATGTGGCACGTTGCTCCAAAATGAAAAATATCCTATAATATATTTTGGTTTTCTTTAATGATGCATTTATTACTTTTATTAGTGTCACATTAAATATACTTCCTTGGATTTTCAATCCCACCCATGGCATATAAAAAGATTTTTTTCCTAAATTTAACAATGCTTTTAACTTGGTACAGCATAGCATTACAGCAGCTAATTTAACTCTAGAAAGGCATTTAATATGTCACACACATATATACAGGGCGCGTTCCACAATGCCCAGCATTACTCGGGGAGTCTTATTGCAAGGTAAGCCTCCCCAGGTGAAGTATGGCGCTAAGATCCGGAACCACTCGTCCAAGTTACATCTTCCTCTGGTGGCTATACTCTGAAATGTGCTGAGGTATGCCTCTGTGAGCTTTGTCAGAAACCGGTAAG
This sequence comes from Tachysurus fulvidraco, assembly GCF_022655615.1. Lineage (NCBI taxonomy): Eukaryota > Metazoa > Chordata > Actinopteri > Siluriformes > Bagridae > Tachysurus > Tachysurus fulvidraco. The sequence goes on from NC_062526.1 coordinate 8,609,414, forward strand.
TGTCGTAGCAGGGGCCGGGGAGGGGAAGGTGCAGTGGGAGAGCACTACTTCATGGCCAGCAACCCCTCCGTAATGGACTGCAGACTTTGTGTGAGCACCTGGGTTACAACCTCCAGAAGGTGTTTCAATAGCTGTTTCGTGTCGTCTGCAGTTCGGTGTGCTGGGCACATGTCTGCATTCTCCACGAGTGTACCATGTTGCGCCTGCAGGTGCGAGCACAGACACACAGGACAATAGGGTCCAAGTGTGAGCCGTTTATTTACAAAAAAAAGAAAAGAAAAGAAAAGAAAGAGTGAGAAAAGTAAGAGAGAAGTGAGCATAAAACACATAACTTAGTGCTGTGCTGGGCTGGAGGTCGGTTGACGGAATCAGTGACCTTGGCGGGCAGGCTGAGGAGACGAGGCTGATCTGGGGAAGTAGAGTCGGCGCCATCGGTAAGAACAACTGCGGAAGCAGCGTGATGAGGGCAGGGTATATATATATATATGTAAGCTAACTCTCCTTTATCACACAGTAGCTGCCTATCAGAGGCACAAAGTCTTCTGCAGAAAGGCATCACAAGCTGCTGCATCTTTTTGAAATGCTGCTAATGCTACATCTCAGGGTGACTGATTGGGTTTTTGAAGTGCTAACTGCCCTGTTCTGTATACATGAGCTCACAAAATTGTCTAGCATCACTCTCATTGACAGGGGAGAGAGCACGGCTAGTTTCACTATCTTAGACTCCCAGCTGTGCTTCAGACAGCCGTGGCATCTTCAGGATTCAGCCTTTTGATCTTTTGATGATACATGATACATGAGAATAGATGATAGATGCAGACAGATGATACACGAGAGCCTGTGGTGTATTGTATTTTGGCATACCTTTTACAATGATTCAAAGACGTATCCAGTGGCCATGTCTATTTGATATGATAATGGCTTTGTAGACTGAATGTTTAGCCAGCTAAACATTCTGAATTGGTAAAACATTAAAAAAAAGTCTGCAACAACAACACAAACCTTAAACCCAGCCCAAACCTTAAATCCTTTAAAGCTAATGATTCATTCAAGGGTGAAATTTCATCTCTCCAGAACTTTTTCATTTTCGCATTTTTTTGAAATGCTTTCTTAAAACCATTCATTTTTTATATATTTATATAAACATAAACACAGCACTAGGTCTTATGCATTACCTTTCCTATAGTAACCACTCAAGTGTAGGGACTTGTGTAGGGACTTGGAAATCTATTAATAAGCTGATTAAAAAAAAAGATTGTTTTGAAACTGTCTGTTAGGAAAGGTTCTGTAACCTTTATGGAAGGAGTCTCAGAAGCTGTCAGCACTTTGGAACAGTCGGTAACTTTCCTGACACATGAACATCTTCAGACTATAGAGCTTTGCACTTTGCAATTTCTCAAAATCATGACAAGCTGACATTTATTTATCTATCTATCTATCTATCTATCTATCTATCTATCTATCTATCTATCTATCTATCTATCTATCTATCTATCTATCTATCTATCTATCTATCTATTTATTTATTTTTTTATTTTTTTATGTATTGTTTCATTAACCTCCAGAGAAAGAGAACTGATGGACTGATGATGAAACTTTTTATAGCTTTATAACATAAGCAATAAGAGGAACTAGCTTTTCTCATAGACATTCCCTAACATTAACTGTGACTACAAACCATTAAGGTGTATTGTGTGGTTTCCTGCAAAGAATTAAACTTTATTGGCAAATTGTTGTGGTATAAGTTAAATAATAGACTTTAGCTGCTATGATCCACATCTACCAAGCTAGCGTGCATTATTTTTGTAGCACAACATGGTGCGTTATTCCTTATTTATTATACCCTGTATTCCATTTAGGCCTTCGAATAGACTGCAGGAAAAAGCAGAAAAGAGTCTCACATGTTTCCGTGTGTCAGTGGCTCTGGTTCTGCTGGCTATCGTCTTGGTGTTCGCACTTCTTCAGAGGAACAAATATTGGCCTGATCCTGATGGGCTGGATATTTCCAAGGAACATGATGATCACCATCAACACACCACCATGGAGGAAGATGATGAACACCATGACGGAGAAGATCACCACCACCATCAGCACACTGCGCTGTATCACCATGCTGTTGTTCTGACAGCATCAGGTCTGGATTTTTTTTTTTACTTTATGGACTTTTTGCCTTCGAAACTACATCTTTGGACAGATTAGATTCTCACTGTTTTAACAAGGTAGTGTTGTTCTTGCTATGTGCAGCTAACTGTTCCAGCATTGGTAAGGCTCTTCTCCTGGAAGGAGGAAACGTGGTGGATGCAGCGATCGCTTCTCTGCTCTGCCTGGGAGTCGTCCATCCACACACAGCCGGAGTAGGTTAGTAATATAGCTTTATTTTAGTATCTACTAAGCAAATAATTTCATTATATATAGCAATAATACTTTGGGAGCAATGTCTGAAATCACAATAGGTTTTCAAAAGGAACTAGCTTTTCTTATAGACATTCCCAAACATTAACTGTCACTACAAACCATTCAAATGGACATGCAGCGCCTGCACTTCATCTGAACTACGAATGGCATCAGGTGGTGTGGTCAGACGAGCCCAAAATTGTGCTTTATTGTCAGATTGTTTGGCAACCAAAGGGGACTGGGTAAAATGAAAAGCACCAGTTACCCACTGTTAGATATGATGCTGAATCATTGATGCTTTGGTGCTTCAGTATGTTGGAAGATTTCAAATTCAAATTTTATTTATCACATACACAACTATACACGGTACGACATGAAGTAAAATGCTTTATCGACCATCAAGAACACAGAGTCAATAAAAATAAATATAGAATTTCAATAAATTTACAAAAAGATTGATTTTATTATGGAGGTAGGAAAGGGAGGAAAAAGTGAATGAAAATTATATAAAAACTGAATGGCATGATTAATTTGTGCAATTGTAGTGTATTCATGTGTAAAAAAAAAAATAAAATTAAAAAATATATAAACCAATGTAGAGCTGGTATGGGTTACATAGATAAGCCCAGAAGAGTTGGGTGCCTCTGTCAGGAGTTTCAGCATTAACCATATACATAACTAGAGGCTTATAACACAATCATAAGCTAAAGATATTTCCGAATCAACACATAAATGGTTCAAGAATGTTTCCACATCCCAAATCCTTATGACATGTAACATATGCTCATCACATTCTGTTACCTTTTCTTATTTCTACTTATTTCTATTCATTCTTTTTAAATGTAGTTTATTTGTAGGCACACCTACAGTATAAGAGGAGTGTCTAGGATAGGTTTTTATTTCACTGCAAGTTGTATACTGTATATAACTGTGGCTTATAAAAACCAAGAAACCCAAAATCATTGGCAAAGATTATCCCAAGATTAGAACCGGACTGAAAATGGTCTGAATTAAACTTCACATGAACATTTTGTAAAAATCCCAAAAACATTTTAGAGTGGAAGGGCATTTTTTAATGCTTTTAAAAACCCATAAAATGTCCCTTTATGATGGCGCTCAAAATATCACTGTTGTTCTTTTTCTATAGCGATTTTTTGCCATTTGCCTTAAAGGGCTGTAATAATTCTGTAGGGCATTCCGTATGCACCAAAGTTTGATCCCAAAACGAATACATTTAAAAACATCCAGTATGGTCTAAAAAAATTGGACAACATCCCAATAGTCATTAAAGTAAAAAGCAAAAGTTTATATAGAGTAGCTTTTATTATTTCAGTTCACATCAGCAGTTGGACTGGTAATGGCTCTTTAGGAGGTTAACAAGATTCTTGCAGTGTCCCTCTCATGCGTAATTACTATTGATTATTCAGTTAGTGTGATAATTAATGGTTCTCATGTAATGAGTCTTAGAAGAGTCACAGCACACCGTGGCAAATAACCTTGGTACATGTGGTGGATGCTATTTATTTTGTTGGATTGTGTTTTACTTTGACGATAACCTCTGAAACACTTTAACTCCCAAAGCTGTTCAGCCTGTTGCAATCAGGGAAGTGCTTCCACAGTCTGATGGCAAAAAACAGAGAGCCTCCAGAGGGAAGAAGCTTCTTCCCTCAGGCCATCAGACTCCTCAATACAGACATGTCCGTCTTACGAATCTCATAGGATTCCGTAAAGACTCATTTACTCTTTTGAAATTCTGCACACTGCACTTTACATGTTACTCCATGCAAGTCACCTGCATGTTAAATATATTGCAGAAACATATTATTTATAATATACATTATGAAGGAGTATCAGGGTTTTATATCATTTCAAGTTGTATACTTTATATAACTGAGTATATGACATATAAAAATCTAGAATCTAGATTTAATCATTATTATTTTTGTGGATTTTTATAGGTGGTATATTCTCAGCCATCCTGTACAACAACACCTCTGGCTCACTCAAGACAATAAGTTCCACTGCACCCCAAAAGTCACCGGTCCCGTCTGTACTGCAAGGTATCCAAGAGCTCCACTCTCAGTGGGGGCGATCCAAATGGAGAAGACTTTTCCAAGAAGCCATAACGTTAGCGCAAGAAGGGTTCCTCATAGATGACATCCTCGCCAGGGCTTTGGAAAGCCATAAGGAGCAAATAGTGGTTTCCAAGCTGTGCGACCTGTTCTGTGATGCGACCGGCCGCGTGAAATCGGTGGGAGCGATCGTCAAAAATCAGAATCTGTCAGAGCTTTTGCAGAGCGCCAGCCTGAATGAGAACAATTTCCTAGAAACGCTGGCCGTGAAATTGTCCGAAGACCTCTCCCTGAGCGAGAGGCCAGCCTTCTTAGCCACCATTCAGCAAAGCCGTGGAGAAATCAATGACTCTGTTATCGTCGAGGGAGAGAAATATTCTGTCCTTTCAGCCAGTTTGCCTTTCTCAGGCCAGATGCTATCTGATATATTAGAGCAAGTCAGGCAGAAAAGCCTCTCCTTTCAGGATGGTGCAGATTTTAACAAGACTTCTGCTGCCTACAGAGATCTCTTAAACTTAGTTCAACTGCGCAACAGTTCAAGCCTGGCTCAGAAGTACCCAGGCCTTGTAGACACATATTCTTTTAATACTCAAAACAGTCACATTGCTGTGCTGGATCAGTCAGGTAATTTTGTCATCATGTCAGCTTCACTCAACACCACATGGGGATCAGGGCGATTTTTGCCGTCCAGTGGTATTCTCCTTAACAGCTTTAGCACAAGCTCACGCCACTTCAACATCCCACTGGTTCTGAGACTCGCTCAGGACGACACCTCTCTTAATGATGATACAGAAGACAACGAAGAAGAAAAGGAAGTAGAAGTTGTCGCCTTTACTGGAGGGCTTTCAGCTGTATTTAACGCCGCCGTTCTTTTGCACAACAGGATTGATTTAAGATTGTCTTCTAAAGAAAGTCTTAGCAGCCCTCTCCTCCATCTAGAGCCAGAAATGACTTCAGGTTTTTGTCTGTCTTCCATTTCAAATGACTCAGACATTTATATGCGGTTTTCTGATGTAAGACATGAGCTCGAGCAGGTGGACGAGTGCGTGGATCATTCTCTGTCTTTGCTACTGCAGTTACATGCAAACCACGTTGCTGCACATGGAGCTCCAGCTACTCATGCGCATATTGATGGCTACTGACAGTTTATGCGTCTTTGCATTCCAATAGCGTGATTATTTATTACATTCCTTGACAAGAAAGAAAATAATTTAATAATAATAATAATTTTTTTGTTTACACTAAGTAGCGCAGGTGAATGAGAGAACAGTTGGTTTGGCTATCCTGCATTATCACACCAAGGGCTACCAAAGGAAACACCTTGTAGCCGAGTTTGCACTGATCAGATTTTGCTGTCTCAGACAAAAATCACAACTCATAAAAGAATTCTTCATTCGTGAGTTGAAATTGGCGAAGTTATAATGCATAATATCACATGCATCCCCACAGCAGTTACTAAAGACAGTCGAATACAAAGTTCTGATTGTGATATTATTCGCTAATATCATCTGATTAAAATCTCAGTATGAGCACTGCTGCAGCACTCATCCAAAAGCCATCTACAAGTTGTATCATCTCGGTACAGCTATAAATACAGCAGCGGCACTGTCGAAACAAACAAAACAACTTATTAACACCACAACATTTTCTCCACTGATCAATCACCTAAGCAGAAAGTAGTCATTTTACTTTAAACTCATGATTGTTCTTTGGAGAAACTCCACCCCGAAAACTGCAATGGAGACCACTTTATCCAACACTCTGTTAGGGAATTATATCAGGATTATTTTGTACTGTATGACAAGCACGGATCTTAAAAAACTGCTGAGATCGCACAATGTAAAACAGACTTTACTCAGCTTAGCTGTCCAGCATTGATGTAGATGCATTTAATAAGACTTCATTCTTTTCCCAACAAGGAAGACTAATCAGGTAAACAGATTGTTCATCAATTTAATCTCTACACATTTCAGTGATCTCCTACTTGCTAACCCAAGGATAATGGAGCACACATATTTACACATGTGGTTTGTATTAGGTTTGATTGGTGTTTGTTCATTCTTTTTTTCTTTTTTTTTTTTGTCCGTTATTTCTAGTCAAAACAGTGTTTATCTTATCATATTCTGAATCCTGGAAAAGCATAGATATCTGTTCCCTTATGTCCAATGGCGCATCACTGGCGCTTCTCTTCAGGTGGGAAAATGGCATTGCTGCCCCATGCAGAGAAATCGTCAGTATCTGTTAACCAAAGCAAGATATCTCTGAAATCATGCATATAAAAGAGGGCAGTTAGCGTTTCTATCCAAGCATGACCAGCCGTTCAAAAACATGTGATGGCTTCCCAAATCTAGGATTAAGCACATGCAAGCCAGGTTAAATGCACTCAAGGAGACATTTTGACATTTGTTCTGATACCAGTTACACATAGCATATGCATATACGTGTGTCTTTAAAAAATTACACTATATTATGCACAGATTCCGCTACAATAATATGCAAGCAACATGAATGTACATTATGCACAAATTTATGTACTGAAATTTCATCAAAGTGTCATTAAAAAACAAATCTCAACCCAAATCTATGTTCATTTTATCATTAAATGTTTCACAAATGTGAGAATATCATGCAACGAGTCAAGTCATTTGGGTCCATGTAAGTATGCAAGAAGTATTAGAGCATGAGGGTCACACATATGACATGTGGGACAGAACCGACCCAATATAGGTTCTGATCTGGTCCATCAAAACAATTTCAAATCCGTCTAAATTAAAAGTGTCTGGGTTCGGACCATAATTGAATTGAAAGATTGGAAAAGTGAGTCACTAGAGAGGAAAATGTGAGCATTTAACTCAGGTCATGACATCGTGTGCTAATGAAATATAATTCTTTATTCACAAGCTCACATAAATGCTGTATCCAGCTCTTTATAAAACAATAATTATAACTTATATCACTTATAAAACTTTTTTTTCTTTGTGTACATTCCAGTTAAGTCTAATTCATTGACTTAACCGGAGTGAAAATGTTTATTGATTTGCTTTTTTAGTCTTTTTTTTTGTGTTGAATTTGTCTTTTCATTTAAGAGGTGTTTTTGATATGTGCTTATCCAGCCAGTTGCCATTTCAACACCCGGTGTATTAAAGACTCCATGTTTCACCCTCCTCAACAACTAAGAACTGATGTTGTCTTTAATATAACCTAATAAGCTTAAACATGCGCTTAAACATGTGTTTCAGCAAGTCGTAATCATCGATGCCTCACTCGCGTTATTACCGAAGGTCACAACAGGACAGAAATTTCTGCAGCGTTATGTATTACGTGTAAATTATCAACGCGAAAGCTATTAGCTACCCGTGCGTTCTCTGCTATTCAAACATGTTGTATACCCAGACAGACAACATTATCTTCCAACCTCCGGAGAGCTGCAGGCTTGTTACATTAATTTAAATGAATGTGTACAAGGCGTGTATATTGATGCCGTGCCTCACACATCTCTTATCAGAGTGCTGCCTTAGGGGTTATCTGCGTTCCCCATCCCCCTTTGATAAATCTTGATTTTTCACGCTGTAGGTGAGTGGGTTTTCTCTGATGGAAAAAATTGCTTCCATTATTGCTGTGGAAGCAGAATCTTTTCCTTTCCTCTGATTGTGAAAGATGTTGTCCGGCTTTGTCGGGCTTCCGCTGCAGGCTTTGATTTTCCTCCCTCTGACCCAAGGAATGTGTCCTTCCTCTTCTTCTCCTCCTTTGCAAAACAGAATTCATCAGAGCTCCAGATGTGTGGTTTCAGGATGCCCAGTTTTAAGGTTTGACTCCTGTCTGCTGGCATAATAAAGTCAGCTTGACATATCGGCAAGATTTAGGATCATAGAAATCTAATTATGATGATCTGATTAGGACAATTCTGAAGTAATTCTTTGTAGGCTTGTCAGAACAGATTGGATTGTACTTTATCAAGCACACTATGCAGCGTTTTTATGTCTTGTCATGTGCACGATTGGCTCCCATAAAATTAACATTGTAAATTATTTTCTTTTGATGATGATCTAAAATTTATTTTTCTATTCTCTTTTTCTTCCTCTGTGTCTGTAACCTGCTGGTTAGTACAGGTTTTTATCTCTGTGAAAGCGAGGCCTTTTTATCTCCAATGCTATAGTAATACGAGTCTGTGAATATTAAGTTCATATTTGAATAATAATGTTACGTTCAGCTCCGCCTGTATAGAAGGTCTGCTGTTGTCTCTCACTGAGCTGCTGTCATGTAATTGATATACAATAATAATCAAACAATATATGAATTTAAAGCCTCAGTCAGGGATTTGAGAGCAACAGTGTACAAAGACCAGTCCTGAATTATCCAAGACACTAAATGGAGTAAGCACTGTTTTCCCCCAAAGCTCTAAAGTACAAACATTAATAAAATAATAATATTATTATTTTTAATAATAATAATAATAATAATAATAATAATAATAATAATAATAATAAGACTTTTTGAGGAACTTTGCTTGACAAATCTTGGCATTGTCATTTAATACAATTTAGCAGAGGATTTCTTGCTCTTATTCTGATTTAATTTATTTATTATTTCTGCTTTAATGTGGATTTATACCATGCAGCTCTTATTTATGGCTGAAAATGCTTATTATTATTATTATTATTATTATTATTATTATTATTATTATTATTATTATTATTATTATTAGTAGTAGTAGTAGTAGTAGTAGTAGTAGTAGTAGTAATATTGGCATTATAAATAGAATCATATATTTATAGTATTATATAAATTAGACTAATTTATAGTATTATAGAATTAAGTAATAATAATAATAATAATAATAATAATAATAATAATAATAATAATAATAATAATAATAGTAATAATAATAATAGTAATAATAATGATAAAATTCATATACATCTATATGAAAGTCTTCCACAAATTGTTGTCACCAATTTGGAAGCAACCTTCTACAATGTCCTTGTACTGTATGCTGTAGCCATAAGATTTCTCTTCACTGAGTGAAGGGGTTGAGCCCAAACCCCACTCCAGCAGGACACACTGAGCTTTGCCAGGGTTGGAGTTGAAGATCTCGAGAGGCCTGTACCAACACGCGACCTCAACCTCACTAAACACCTTTGGGATGAACTGGAAAACAGACTGTGTGTCAGTGCCTGACCTCACTTAATACTCTTGTGGCTGAACGAACACAAATTCCTAAGAAGAGTAAAGGTTATTGTACTGTAGCAGCAAAGAAGGAAGCACACAGTGACTATATTAATAGCGTCTGTAATTTCACCCCATACATTTACGATGCACATTATTTGCAGATTTCATGATTATGCACCTATGTAATAGCAATGTCTTAATAGGATATCATGATAAATTTAGGACTTTGTTTTTATAATCACTTTTTGTGTCAACCTTTGTCAAGTGGCTTTGATTATTATACTTACTTATTTCTGTTTCATATCATTGCACCACCAAATACAGAGCATCTGTTGCAGTCCACAATCTACATCTACATCTGTATTTCTGTAAAACTCTTCACTGGCAATATCATATAATCAAAAAAAAAAAAGAGCAATACAAATAAAATGGAATTAGTTCAGGTGTTTATATCATGTATGTAGGTGTGTAGCTGCGTTCTGATCTAACTTCATGTTCATATATGTAATGTTAAGACTTCTAGGAGGTGGAACAGGAAAGTGCTTGATGTACCGTTGGGAGTTCATTGGAGATTGAACCATGAAGATGATACAGTCAGGTAAGGCTCAGGGTCTAAGAGAGCAAAAATGGCCATGCTCTCTGGGTGGAAATGATTTCAGTCTTCTGTCTGTTGTTGATTAGACTGGAGCTATTGTCGGTCTGACAATTATGGAAAAGGGTTAGAATTTGCAGCACTTTTTGAGATACATTGGCTGAGATGCAGATATTATGTCATGAAACTGAGGTAGCTAGTGGCAGGGACTAGTAATGACTATGTTGAGAGAAAATGGAATGTTAATATAAATTTAATATACGATAATTAAGACTATCCTGCAGCTGTAGCACCCAGTCTGTGAAAGTGTTATACAGACATCTTGTAATAACAGCAGCCCTATTGATTTAGCCGTGCATTATTTGTATCAGTGCAGATTAGTAGTTCAACATCAGAGGATATGCAGTGCCTCCAGCACAACGTGCTAGAGAGTAATTTATTGACATGGATGTTCATAAACATAAGCATCTGCTCAGATGCTTGTTTCTGTTCTCCACTTGTCAGTCATTCCTCTTAGCAGGAGACCTTTGAAATATGCTTTGAAATATGCTACAGTGTCATCCGTGATCATTTATCCTTGCTTAATTTCCGATTTGCTTCTTTCATCTGTGAGAGAGGCTTTTCAGTACGTCTAACAGGACCGCAGAGAACGTGTAGTGCAGAAGGAAATTGGTATGAGATTTATTGTTGGCCTGCAAGATTATTTCAAGCAAAGACTTGCTGCTGGTATTATTTGACACCTATAAAATATATTCGGCAGCCCTGGCCAGAATGAAGCATTTACTCTATACAGTATGTACTGAACTGTAAGTCACCCTGAGCTACAAACCCATGTAGCACATGCAGTTGCTTAGTGACTAAGTAAGAACAAGTGTTGTGTCTTTTTTCAATGCAGCCCTAAAGATAATTGAACACTGAGTACTCACACATGACATATAGTCCTTTAGGGAATGTGTATTATTGGCAGTAAATGAAGGTCGTGGAACTTGATTTTCAAAAATAAACCACTATAACACCTTAATTATAAATAAGCCACAGAAACCCTGATGTGCTAAATTGAATTAACAAGTAGCTTGATTTGCGATTCATTGTGATTCACCCTTTTTTCCCTCTGTTGAGTGAGCATTGGGGGGAAAAACCCCTAAAGAGTGTAAATCGTTTGAAAATGGTTGTAAAAGCAGCACAGCGTTAAGAAACTGTTGTTCAGAGATAAAACACGCACTGCTCTTATCTGTCCTGGAGCATTGGAAGGAAAGCAACGCACTGAAAGCATCACTGTTGTCATCGTAATGACATCCTGGCCATGTGAAGATTTCCTCCTACATGCCACACAGCCATCAAAGTCTCCGGCAGGATAGCTGATATATAATTTATTCATTTCTACCTCTTCTGAGAGACCTACAGTGGCAGCTTTACTTCTCCTCAATATACTGGCACATTATGCCATTCCACAAGCTTCTACTAAGATCAGAAATAGGGCACGCCATCCCTAAACCTTCCAGGAAAGACATACGAGGCTCTTTATTACAGAAAAAAATAAAATGTTTATTCTTTTTATCCGTTTATAATGATCTTCTTTGACCCAAATCCTCACCAGGTATTTACAACAGGAAACTAAGGTTATTTATTAGATGTTTCTTCTTTTCCTTTTTTCTTTTTTTTTCTTCTTTTTTTAGGAAAAAAAAAACAAATTCGTGGCCACGTTTTCATTTAACAATCAATAGTTAATAAAATGCAATCCATAGAACAATCCACTGAAAAACAACTATATCTTTACAATAGGGACACTTTTTACCTATTACATACTCATACAGTAGATATAAAAATGTACCGTATCACTTTTTTGTGTCTCAGTGCAAGTTTTGTGATGTGTGTGTGAGAGAGAGAGAGAGAGAGAGAGAGAGAGAGAGAGAGAGAGAGAGAGAGAGAGAGAGAGAGAGAGAGAGAAAGGAATCAAAATCTGTTCCTTCATAAATACTTCTATTATGTCGCTTCTCTAATGTCAACTCCAGTAGAACTTTTGGTCTTTTCAGATTTCAGACAGCAATAAATAATCACATGACACATTTTTTTTTACAGTCACTGTTATAGCAGCAGCAATGTTCATCTTTAAAACAGTACCATGTTCACAAACAGCAGTGCAACACTGTAACCACTGCAATCCATCTGGACATATCAAGAATGCAAAATGGCAAATAGAGCAGAAATCCAAGCATCAATTACCCACTGAAATAATAATGATTAAACAAAACAAAAAAAAATTCAAGTGTATGTGAGTAGTCAGATTTCATTACATACCGTGTTCACTAACATCAGTGCAACACATCACTGTAGAGTTTCCCGATATGAACAAAACAAAACAAAAGTCAAGTAAAAACAGCAAAAGTGTTTATACGTGTCCTCTCAGATCTTATTTACAGTGTGACAAGTTCTCTGGCTTTGTTTTCCTTGTTTTGTTTTTTTTTTTCATTTCCAAAGGAGTCATCAGCTGGTGCAGATACTGTTGATGGTGATGATGGCTGGGTCGACAAGGCCCATCTCCTCGTGCTCGTTGACGCAGAGCTGGTACCCGCATCCACGCTGGCGCCTCATCGGCGTCACCTTGGCGTCTGGCTTGGCACGGGGTGGCAGCAGGAAACCTACGCTGCCTGCGATCAGCATGTGCCAGATGCTGTGAATGTAGAAGTAGTTCTCTTCAGTCTCTACGAAGGCATAGAGTGCCACGGCTGAAGTGGCAATGGTGGTGCCTGGGAGCAGGAAAAAGATCCAGCGTTTCCACGTTGGAGGGTAGCAGCGGCGCCGTCGGATGGTGCGAACGGTCTGCAAAAAAATGCACCCACACACACACCCACACACACCCACACACACCCACACACACACACACACACACACACACACACACACACACACACACACACACACACACACACACACACACACACACAAATATATACTGTATATATACAACCAAATCGGTGCTGCAATGTGTAATTCTGAGAGCATTTTTAGAAATAATAATAATAATAATAATAAATAATATATACATAATAAATAATAAATTATGGCACAAACAACACTTAATAATGATTCATTCTAGAAGTTATTTGCATAATAGTGGCCTCATAATTATGTCTCAAAAGTTTAGTACTATTGATATAACCTGTACTTATAGTTATTAGTTACAAGATTGAAGATATATATAAGTCCAAAAAGATATATAAGTCCAAAAGTCATGTCAGTGTCTTCGTGAGTAAAGTATTCAGAGACGGGTCGATTTTCTAGGCTGCTTTTGCAGATTATGTAAATCATCACTTATTTTCTCAAACAGAAATTCCCAAGGCAGGGTTTTTTCCATAGCATCTGCACTCGCAAATCCCACACAAATCTCTAAATACTACTGAGCAGCATTGTGTGTTATTTTAGCATGAAAACCTTATTACACTCACCTCTAACACAACCCTCACTGAGATATTAGTAATTACTGTATATATCTAGAACAGAATAATCTCAGGCCAAATACAACTACCTGTATATTTAGGATGAAATTCGGGAGAAACAAAAGAAGAGACCCTACCAAGTTTCACAGTCGAATGCACATCGTCAAGTCGCCAGGTGTAAAATTAGTTGCTTCACTCTAGATCCTGATATTTATGAAGCATATGAGGCTAAACTAAACCCCAGTCACACATACACACCCTCCCTCGACCCCACACGCTCCATTATTTCATATTCCACTCAGACTTTCATTGACGCCATTATCAGTAATGCAAGTACTTCAGCATGGACCACTTTTCACGAGAGCACTCACTGCATCAGTCTAGCTTGTAAATGCAATCATAAAAACGATACCTTTTCAGACCGACGACTTCTCAGGTTTAGTACCATTCTTTTCCCAGACCCTATCGCTGGAGTAGAGACTGTGCGTCTGGTTTGACCCCTTTGCGATGCTAATGTAACATTTGAAGCTGGGGAGATAAGACACAGCTCTACTTTGCAGAGAGCACTTTCCAGAACTCTTTTGTTGTGCCGGCTTTGACAGGTATATAGCCAAACCGAACACGCCAAGGTAGTTACTCTCCGAAAGCACAGCAAATAGAAGAATACATTTTTCAATCCTCTGGAGTATTTTGTTCCATTTCCGCTCTTCCATTTCCGCTCTTCACTACTTCATGTTTGCTACACTATCTTCATGTTTGCTACCATGTTTTTTAATCATCTGAAGTATTTTGTTCCATTTCCGCTCTTCACCACTTCATGTTTGCTACCTTCTTCGGTGGCAACCTGGGGATTTGTCCCATGTAAAAATTAGTGGAACAGATTATTAGAGGAACTGTTGTAATGTGAGCCATGTCATCTACGAGTATGTTTCAGTCAACTCCATCAACATTGTTACCTTTAAAACAATGAACCAAAAGGAATATATAAAATATCTCTAAAGCACCGTAAAAGAAATGTCTTAAGTATACGTCCACTAAAAAATTTCAATCATTTAAACAAAAGCAAATAAAAATGTAAAATTTGAAAATGTCCTTTTTCCTCAGAGTATGTACAGTCTGTGAATTTGCACAGATATAAAAAGCTCATTTTCACAGTTTTAAAATCTTAAAAGATTTGCCTAATCTTTCCAATAAGAAACTTATACAGTATTCTGATTATAATGTCTATCATATATAATATCCTATGGAACCATTTCTATAAGGTTCCAGTACGGACAAACATAAATAGCATTTAATATCATTGCTACAGGATTTTAAATAATTTTTAATAATTAATGAAACAAAATTTTTTTTTTTTTTTTAACTTTGTCTTAGTTGCAATATGATGAAACTCAACTCAAAGTAGATATTGTACAGAGAATAATAGCACTATGTTGTACTCTGGTCAACCTGCAGTGACCTGTACAGCACCATATTCCAGATTCTTATACGTAAATATATAGAAGCGAATAGGAACCCAGATGGATCCCAGGTCTTGTCCGAAAAAACAACTCTTATAGGAATTGTATCGCAATGAATCCAAACTATGATCAAAGATCTAATTATAATCCGGTACAAGATTCCTTTAGGATTTGTTGACAATGGTTGAAGCTATTCGATGGCAACTCAATACCAAGAACTTTTTTGTAAGGGGAGGAGAAAAGATGAGGAAAAACTACAGTAAAAGATGCAGGTATGATTTTTTATTTTGTGCTTGGTTGTGCACAGGATTTTGTAAAGATGGATAGTATTTATGAACCAAGTACCAGAATATTGCGACACAAAACTAGGTTGCCTCTCTGGCACCAAAACCGCAGCCGTATGATTGATGTAACACAAAGGCAATACTGCAATGACCATCAACATCTCAGTCTCCCTAATACTTTTTGCTCCCTACTGAAAACCTGTGGTTTGAATCGAAAAGAGAATTCAGCATTCACATTGTATCAAGGAATATCAAGGAGTTAGATATGTGTATAACCCTGTTGTATTGCTTTTCAATGGCATATCTATAAGCAACCTTGAATTTTTACCTGAACTATTTTCAAAAGCCAGTCAAAATCTCACAATCCTCTTAACACTATAGAATAGCCTTCCATCATACTCTTATAGATAACCCTTCTAGTCAAGTATGTCTTTCCTGTCAGAAAAATACAGATGAATATTGGGTGCCATTATACATTTTCTATTGAAAGTAGGTTGTTTGTGGAATTTCAGAAGAGTTCACCGCTGTTCTTCACCTTTCTCCTTTATTTCCACACCCACGCAGCTTCGACATGATGTTAAGCCTTTTGTTGTTTTCTTTAAGACGAATCTTCAGCCTTGCTCATTTATCCTTAACATCTGACATTGCAGTGTTCTTCAATGTCCTAGCACTTCAAACTGCATTCCATCTTTTTTTTCCCATTCTATTTTGATTAGCTGGTAATAATTGACTTAAACTCTTCCATATTATTATTTCTTTAAAGGACATGCAGTAAATGGATGTCTACTGTAAAGATATGACCGTGAAATTGGCTCTATCACTGTACATCTGTAGTTGGTTCTCATTTTGAACTAAATGTGATTAAGGAATATTGCTGGAACAACAGTATTCCTTATTTTAACAGCGCATCATCCCTCAGCTGAGACTGTGTTTGTTCTAAGACGTCTAAGAAAACATTTACAACATGAACGGTAGTAAAAATAATTATCAGATGCATTAAACAATAAACAGATGAAAGGGATTATAAATTATTAACTACTAGGATATTTCAGCATCAAACCTGATTGCCTCTGCTATGAGATTAAGACTTGGACCTAAATGGATATTTCAGAAACATAAAGATATTAAACATAGACCATGATCAGTACACAAATGATTGATGGAGCACAAAACTATAGTGTTTCCCAAGATTGGAGACACTTATAGAGGGATTTTGCATCTCTACACCATCCAGAAATGTAACGTTTGTTTATAGTCTTCAATTGAGGCTTAATTAGGATTCAAATTCATGCACCAAAGATGAAATAATCGACAACACATAAACTACTACTCTTAATAAATATTATTAATCTGTTGTATACTATTGTTAACGGGATTTCTTGTGACAATGAGTTTTGCTGGAGAAAAGGTGAGAGGATTCTCCATCTGTGTGTTGAAAAGGGACAAATAATCACAACAGCACCACATAAATATTAAGGTTAGTTCAGAGAAGATTTCCTAATAAATACAATTAATACCTTCATTTACTATAAATCCTAAATGATGTCTGCTGTAGAAAAGTACAGGAAGGTCCGCATTAGTTTTTCCTCCTAAAAACAATCTAAAAACAACATTATTTTTCAATAAGAAATATCTAACTCTAGGGATTGATTCTGTGCATCCATAGTCCTGAATAAGATGATAAAGTGGCCCACAAAAAATGGAGAAATTCTGAAAGATCCTCACGTATCCAATATATTCAGAAGTAGCATTCATCAGCAAAACAGACTTTATCCCAAACTTGGTGAATAGTCTGAGAGCTCACATTGATTGGATGACGCACAAATCAATAGTCCCTTGACACTTGGCACTTTCGAACACTGACATTTTACACCTGAAAATCTAGTTACTGCTTTCTCAAAATTTCTCAATGGCAAAACAATTAAATCATATCATAGGGCATCTGATAGGAGTGTAGCATTTATAAGAGTGTGAATTTGTCTATGCCTATCTGTGCTTCTGTGATATGAAAGACAACTCCTTATTTAAATGTAGGTGTTTTTTTTTTCTTTTGATATACAGTATGTGCTGCAGTCATCTACAAGACACTCTAGCAAATTTATTACAGATCTCTCTCTCTCTCTCTCTCTCTCTCTCTCTCTCTCTCTCTTGCTCTCTCTCTCTTGCTCTCTCTCACTCTGTCTCTCTCTCTCTATCTTTCTCTTTCTCTCTTTGTCACTTTCAATGTGTCTATATTTTATTCTTCAATCACACTTTACTTCTGCACGAATGCAATCCTCTGCTCCGCTCTGCTGCTCTCATTTGGGCTGCATATACACATTCACATTTTTTTTACAAAACACATACGAGCAAGCTGATTGATATAAAAAAGGCTTTGACAGACAAACGCACCACATTCACACCGCAGCTGTGGCACATTCCATGATAGATGAACTCTATTTTTAGAATGAAATTTCATCGACGTAAAAAAAAAAAAAAAAATACATCGATTAATAAATACATAAACAGCACGGGATACTTGAAGATGTGTCTGAGAAATATGCTAGCTGAGGGCAATAACTGGAGCATATAATGTCCCAAATGTGCAATGAATTATACACAGTGGGACTTTGATTATTCAGGTATACTGCTTACTAACACTCGTCAGTACAGCTTGACATTTCAATCTGCTTTTCACTTTGCCTGAAAGCAACGTTTACTTATCTGTATTCTATAAATTCTATATAGGTCCTATGCCCTCATATACAGTGCTGCTTAAAATGGTCTATAATTTTATGTAAATTGCACAGTCTGCACACTGCCATGCAATTATGCCGTGAGGTTAATTCAGACGCTGATTCAGTTTTTCTGTCTCGTTTGTGCTGCGGGAGAAAATGCATTCAAGAGCTGTGCTTACGGGATATATGATGCCACACTTTGAGAACCTGGACCAGGAACATGAGGCTTTTCTGACGATTAAGAGACAGAAAACCATTATGTGGATAGTACAGGTATTTAAGTGAATGAATAGACCGGTTAATGTACTTAAAGGAATTAAATGCAATTGAGATGCAGATGCAGGTATTGATGTTTTGTTTTGTGCTTGGATGTGCACTGGATTTTGTATTTGATAGATTGATAGTATTTATGAACCAAGTACCAGAATATTGCAACACAAAACTAGGTTGCCTCTCTGACACCAAAACCACAGCCGCATGATTGATGTGACACAAACGCGATACCGTAATGACCATCAACATCTCAGTCCTATTGCTTTTGAACTCTACTGAAAACCTGCGGTTTAAATCGAAAAGAGAATTCCACATTCACATTATATCAAGGAATATCAATCATATTTTTTAATGTAGGAAGACTGAGTGACACTAATAGACATCATGGGCAAGTCGTGCCCTAATGGTTAGAGAGTCTGACTCGTAATCCTAAGGTTGTGGGTTTGAGTCTCGGGCCGGCCACGACTGAGGTGCCCTTGAGCAAGGCACCGACCCCCCCAACTGCTCCCTGGGCGCCGCAGCATACAGTAAATGGCTGCCCACTGCTCCGGGTGTGTGTTCACGGTGTGTGTGTGTTCATTCTGAGTATACTTAGCCGTATGTCACGTGACTTTCATCATTTGATATTTACCTATACATACTTGAAATAAAATGTTTAAAATGTATTTAAATAATGATACACAGAAATAATTGCATCATTGGTCAAGCAAAAGAAAAAGTTCTAATGTTTACTTAGGAAAATATAAGAAGCAGAAAGTATTTTTTAATGTAAATAAAATAAATTAATTCAGAAAACAAGTATATTTATAGCTGTAGTCAAGAGTAGAATATAAATCCATTACATGCCCAGAAATAGATATATTTCCAATGTAACACAATGCCACAATCTATCAATTTGTATTGAAACCTAAAGTGGCTGTGACCTAAAATAATTTAATAATTTTTCGCAAGTTCATAGCTAGTAATGGGGATGTTTTGTTTTAATCCCATTCACGCAGTATTTTTTTTCTACCTGCAAGTTATTTTTCTAAAAAAAAAATAGTCCATTCTATTTTTTAAAATATAAACAAATGTAATTTAAACCATGATGACCCTAACCAGTCGGGCACTAAGTATTGTGTAAATACATTCTGCTGCTGACACCCACATGAATGTGAAAACCTCCCACTCATGCAACTTTTTCTTGGGTTTGACAAAATTCCAGACCAGATTCATAGCTCTAGTCTCAACCAGATGCCCTTAGAACCTTCCTGGCAAGAATTTGAACAAAAATGTGTATTCATATCCGTATCCGTATTCATTTAGAATACATTATCTGTCCATTCTGAACAATATTTGTTTGAGAGAGAGATACAATGGATATAAAAAGTCTACACACCCTTATTAAAATGGCAGTTTTAAAAAAAATGAAACCAAGATCAATCATATCAGAACTTGTTCCTCATTCAGTGTGAAATTAAAGTCAGATATTCTTCACATCTTCTCGTTTTCATCCGAATGCTGAAGCTATGGTCTGAAAAGAGCTTACAAAGCATGCATGGTATCACACTTGCTGAAAGGTATTGATCTGGAGAGGGGTATAAAAGGACTGCCAAAACATTAGATGTACTATGTAACATCATAAAGTCAGTCAGCAAGAAATACTGTAGTGAAAACCACAGTGACATCACCAAGAACAGGACGTCTCTTCAAAATGTAGAAAAAAATACAAGACAGAAACGAACCAGGGAGCCTGCTAAGAAATCTACAATGTTAAAGGAGCAGCAGAAATATCTGACAAGCACATAAATTACATTTACATTTGCGACATTAGTAAGACTGACGTACGAAATTGCTTTAAAGTCTCTATTGATGAATACATTAACACTGGTTCACTATGTTACAGACTTAAGATACCTTCAACCTAAAACAAGGTTCAGGTATTTAATTTCATTAATTATGGACATACAACAAACAGGGAAAAAGTACTCGTTCAAGTGTTTCAGGAAAAGGTAGGTCTTCACCCATTGTTTGAAAATAGCCAGTGACTCATCTCACAGGACATCTAGGGGAACCTCAGTGCCAGAAGAGAAAAGAGTCATGATGTATTGATCACAGCACCTACCTGTGCTGGTAGTGCTGGTAGATCTGAGGGTGCGAGGTGCAGTGTGAGGAGTGATAAGAGCTTTGAGTTAAGAGGGAGTTGATCCATTTTTGTCTTTGTAGGCAAGCATCAGTGTTTTGAATCTGAGATAACAATCTCACTGTGATAACAATATCTCATGTTTTTCAAATCTTGGCCTTTTCTCTGAAAAAAAGCTTAACTAAATCACCCCAGGTGACCAAATGAGGCATGGTCTGATAAGACTAATTCCAAAAGTTAAAATAATTCCATACTTGAAAAATGTATGTTTGGTACAAAAAAAAGCACATTACAAGAAATACACCACACGGTGCAGCATGGTGGTGGCAGCATTAGGGCTGTTTTTTTCCTCCCACATCTGGGGCTTTGATCAAGGTGAAGAGAATCATGAATAGCTGCAAATACAGTAGAGTGATTTTTAGAGCAAAACCTTCAGAAGTCTACTAGTAAGCTACAGATGAAAAGGAAATTCAACTTTCAGCACAACGGTAAACCCAAGGCATGCATCCAAAACAACAAAGGAATGGCTTAAACAAAAGAAGATCAATGTTTGAATGAGCTAGCCAGAGCTCAGACCTAAATCCAGCTAAAAATCTTGGAGGTGACTTGAAGCGCTTACAATGTGAAGAATGTTCTTGCAAGAAAGAGTGGGAAAATATTGGCATGTCACGATGTGCCATGTTGATAGACGCTTCCATGGAATAACTGAGCGGTGGAATAAAATCAAAAGCTGCTTTAACAAGGTGTTAGTTCATTAGACATGTACACACTCATTTATTTAAAGTGGTTTTTTTTTCCCTCTTTCCCTTAAAAAAGTTTATGATTGTTTCCTCAGAGAGTGGAAAAAGTTTTGACACGATTTCTATTTCTTTCTTTCTTTATTTATTTTTTTGCATCACAAAAGCCTGCCATTTTGAGCAGGGGTGTGTAAACCTTTTTATATCCATTGTATTCAGTCTTAGCTTCTTTATTTGTGTACTATATCAACTTTTTATATTGCCCTAGTAACTATTGTGATATAACAATCTAACATATGTATAGTATCTATAATGAGGTATACAACAAAGCTGTGTAATCGCCGATGTATGATTATGTGCTATAATAATATTTTGTAACATAAACTGTATCTGTGGCAGTGTTTAAAAACCTTCCCCCTTTTTTTTTTATGAGCACATTCATTTTTCTGTAATGAAATGTCTGATGCGTGCTGAGTACAATGCAGCCTACACGTTATTCAAAACCTTATTTCCATATAAACCACTAAGAAGAAATAATCCCAGACTAAAAATGTCAAACTTTCACAGATTGAAACTTTCTTTTCTGTGCAGTAGATCGTGACTGGTTCCTCCTTTCTTTCCCTCTAAATCGATTTGTGTGCTCGGTCACCGCATGTAGTGAATGATTCATACTCGTCACTGCCGACTCACCTCATGAAGACACAGCTCACTCCTTTCCACTTTATCTCGCCTCGGCTCTCCATTTTGTCTTACATGTACCACTGTTCAGCTCGAGGGAGGCTTCTCTCAAGCCACCGATCACATCAATCTCTCTTGTTCGGGGGCTACAGCTAAGTCCTCTCCTCTCCCAACACCCATTATTTTTTATCTGCTTACTTCAGGAAGCACATTATTGTGATAGAGAAAGAACAAGCTGGCTGGTAATGGAACTATAAAGGCATGACTAATAACGCCTGTATAAAGCAATGTCAGTGCCCTCCATTTTATCTTAGCCGACATGCTAATGACCGCTACCTAAGATAAATGTGATGTTTAGTGCTAGTGAAAAGCGAAAGGGCCATATGTTGAACCAAATAAATTCAAATCACCTATCAAATTGCAAATAACGAGGTGCTACGTTTGCAATTAGCCAGGATGAGGAAAGGCCAGACCTAGCACTTAGAATGAGCGCTTTACCAACAACTACGGATTTCCAGACCAAGAGATTCATGGGCTATTTTTGGAGTGTGGTGCATTGCAGCATCTACCACAAAGCATTTAATACAAGCAATTACTCCAAAGTTGAAAATAAACTCTAAAAACTTTGAGTGGGCAAATTAATTTTTTTTTAATCTCACTTTCGAACTTTTTGTTTCATGATTCAGCAGTCGCATAAAGAACTTCCGAGGTCTAGTTTGAGCCAGATGGTATCTTTGCCAAATATTTCTAAAT
Organism: Tachysurus fulvidraco; assembly: GCF_022655615.1. NCBI lineage: Eukaryota > Metazoa > Chordata > Actinopteri > Siluriformes > Bagridae > Tachysurus > Tachysurus fulvidraco. Next base: position 8,632,102 of record NC_062526.1, read on the forward strand.
TTATAAACCTACAGTATACATCACGCATTCTGCAAAGTCCTAACCCTGCAACTCCAGTTTCATCTACAGTATGTTCTCTGGCACGATTAGGCAACTTCTATGCTGTAACTTTCTATTAAAAACATTTCTTGAGAAGGCATTAGAGTATCTCTTCAGGCAGGACATGTATTAGAGGATTCTTACCCAGGCAATAGCCATTATACCCAAGGCAAAAAGGCTGGGGCCTAGAAGGTTCCACAGGCCATGACGGTCCAGCTGAAGAGCCATAGACAGAGACATAGCCCCTAGCAGGTACAGCACCTACACAAAAAGAAAATAAATAACATTAGGTCTCTCAAATATTTAAAAGGTGAAAGACTGTGAGTCCATGTCCTCTTGTATCTCTCCAATGCTAAGACACACTCCTAACATAACGAACCACTCTCTCACTCATTTTCTACCACTTATCCGAACTACCTCGGGTCACGGGGAGCCTGTGCCTATCTCAGGCGTCATCGGGCATCGAGGCAGGATACACCCTGGATGTAGTGCCAACCCATCGCAGGGCACACACACTCATTCACCCACGCAATCACACACTACAGACAATTTTTCAGAGATGCCAATCAACCTACCATGCATGCGTTTGGACTGGGGAGGAAACCGGAGTACCTGGAGAAAACCCCCGAGGCACGGGGAGAACATGCAAACTCCACACACACAAGGCGGAGGCGGGAATCAAACCCTGACCCTGGAGGTGTGAGGCGAACATGCTAACCACTAAGCCACCATGGCCACCCATAACGAACCATTTGAAAAATAATTTTTAGTCAAGATATAGTCTCTCTGGCACATTAATTTATTGAAAAATGAGTTACCTCTCTCTCTCTCTCTCTCTCTCTCTCTCTCTCTCTCTCTCTCTCTCTCTCTCTCTCTCTCTCTGTCTCTCTCCAGCAAAAACACAATTTCTGTCTCCTCTGTTTCCATTCTTTCTGTCTTAAATTCCCCAATGGCCATGAGCGCTCCAGAGGAAAAATAAAAGGAAATATTTACACCCACTGAAGGAAATGCTGGAAATATTCGCTTCAATGCATATTTTGCTGAAAAGATGAGTACTAATATTCACATTTTTATATTTCAGCACTAAATCAGAGCTATACAACTTCTTAACATATCAGAGCTAAAAAAAAAAAAAGAATAAATAAATTCACAGTGGCCAGTATCAGTTCTAGTATAGGACTCAATATAGTTACAGTACATTAAATCATAATTTAGAGGGTGAAGACTGCTTGTTTATTTTGGTATTGCTGATTTAAGGTTTGACACTGTAAACATACTGTACACGTCATGTCACTATTACCTGCTTAATGATGGATTTAAGTCTGGCCATGGCAATAACCGTAACCCAGACGGACATGAGGGAGCCGAGAAAATCACAGAACTGTAGGACGTCATACTCCATAATGCAGAACACTACAATGCCCGGTTGATCACAAGCATGGTAGAACTGTAGAAAGAAAAAAAAAAGGATAGAAAAAGAGCTATTATGTATGTTTGACCAGTAATACAGCTGGATGTAATCAGGACTCCGTTAAGGGGAAGTACGAGGCTGCTTTCCCCCTGGTTGACCATTTTCATCAGATTGGGAGAAAATTAGATCTCAGATGGTTGTAAGTACTAGAAACTGTTGATCTCCTGGGATTTACAGATATAACAGTCTCTAGAGTTCCTCACAGAGCAGAATAGCCAGACTGGTTAAAAAAAAAGCAGGTGATGTCTTTCCAGTCATCACTTTTGTGGAAAATCTCTTTGTAATCAAAAATCAAAACTTTCAAAGACAAGGGGTTTAAGACTTATACAAAAATCTGACTTTATCGAAAATGCTTGAACATAGTTGAGATTTCTGCAGATTATCTAAATCAATACAGATACAGATCCAGTGAATAGTTTACTACAGTTCTAACAAAAAATATCCATTTTTCATTTAATCACACCTCAACCAACCTCCACAATTTCCTCATTATTCTCATATTTTGTTTCGAATTCTGGACAGCTCACTCAGCTCGTTTTTGTTTGTTTGCTTTTTAATTTTATTCTTGAATGCAAATTACCACTTACGTTTGTCTTAATCATACTTTATCACACATTCAAATGCTGATATTTCACTCTTAATCTTAATATTAATGTAAGCATCAATATCTTGAGCAATGAAACTCTCATGATGCGGGGCAGGAAGCGGACCCAAACGCAGGATAGCAAAACAAAACAGGGTTTAATAACAGAGGAACACGAAACATAACCCGGACTAAAGACGCTGCACAAGGCAACGTGGCACAGTTAAATACACAAGACAATCAGATACAATTCGGAGCAGGCGTGGAAACAGGGCAGGGCAGACAAGGGCAGGGCAGACATGTGACGAGGAACATAAGCAAACAAATGCACGTGGCCAAAGTCCGGGCTGAGTCATAACAGAAACACTCAAGTCGTCATGATTCTGAAACCTACATGGTTGTCTTTTAGACTTTGTTTTTAGATCCTTGATTAGACCTGAGCGAATACACACTAATCATACTCGCATCATATTCCGATCATGTTAATCATCAGGTTGATTATTCCATATGATCAGACCAGTTTCAGATTTTTTTCAGTGTAGCATTAGATTTCTTTTCTTGGCTGATGGGGCTGGAACATGATGTGGTTTTCCTTTGTTGTACTGTATGTAGCACATCCACATCCATCAAGCTTTGGCATGTTGTGATCATCATGGTTAACTTTGTTACTGTCTGTAAGCTCAAACCAGTCCGGTCATTCTCTGCTCTCTTCAACATTTCCACCTACAGAACTGCTGGTTGATGGAGGTTATGTTTTTTCAACAATCTGTGTAAACTCTATCAACTCTTATGTGTAAAAATTAAATAAAATTGTAAAATATAACAGCCTTTTTGTCATTTTGGCACTTTACTCCAAAAAGCTCCAGCCTATTGTAATCATGACTGTGCTCATCATCACTGCTTATTAATTCCTGCACAGACTCAATGTTCAATGCAGATAATCAAATATATACTTACAGTAGAGAAGAACATTGTAAAGATGTAGACGGAGGCCTCGAGCAAGTAATGGCTACGAATGGCGATAGCCACTGGTGGCACGAACATCAGGTTACTCAGACAGAGCAGTAGCGTAGACAGTAGCTGAAATCCATATGAATAAGCTTCTGTGTTGTCTGTACAGCCCCAGCCTTCCCAACCTGGAATACACACACATTAAAGGTTTTGACGCTCTACAAAACCCACTGTAAATTCATTGGGGATGTTTCACAGTACAGTGTTATGATTAAAGGCTTGTCATAACAGACAGTATAACATACAATTCCTGGCATAAGTATTCAAGCCCTCTTAATCTTTTCCACATTATGTAGAATGTTATGTTATGTTATGAACTGAAATGGAATTAGCTGGCATTCTTTGTCAACTTGTATTACAAAATAACCAGAATATTGAAGTACGAGTAAAAAGCAATATTGGTTGGGACATTATTTACATAACTGTTGGGTTTTGGATAAGTATTAACCCCATTGGTATAAAACTCCCAAATTAGCTCTCATAAAACTCACATAATTTGTTGAATGGAGTCCACCAGTGTGCATAATCTCTGGAAGGCCCCACATTTTGTTAGATAACATACCTAAACACACAGCATCATGAAGGCTAATGAGCTATCAGAACAAATCTGGAACAAAGTGTGAGCCCAAATCCCAAAGTAGGGTGTTGTTAATCCCAAACTGGTGATTCTGTCAGAGCACTAGTAAATACATTATTATAAAGTGTCAAGAATATTAAACAAGCACAATTCTGCATAGAGGAGACCATTCACCAAATATTAGTGATCAGGTCATGGTTACTCAAGGAAGAAACTAAGAGGCCAAGAGATAACCTTTAGCATTATGCTACCACCACCATGCTTCACTGTGTTCTCATAGTTAATTAATGGTCATCGGGATGTTTAAAGTTTTGGAATTTGTTTTCTGCTTCCTTACACATACGAACTCAACCAAATAACACCTACATATCATGCTTGAAACAGCAGAACAAGATTTTTTACACACATTTGCTGGCTCATCTACAGTATGTGTCTTTGTGAACAGGTTCATAAATATAGATTGGATACTGTAAGCCTGCTGTGATGAAATGCTGTGGAAAATAGGCACATCACAGTCCTTTCTGAAGACACTAATTTTAATTAGGGCTGTCTAATCAGTACAATTCCCAAACAAAAATTCCCCCATCTCTCACAGCTCGAATACAAATTGAGTGGCAACAGCAACGATCATTCAGAGCTCTTGCAGACACTTGAGAAGAAATGCTGTGCCTGTGTAAGGAGTCAGAGCGCTCCTTCTTTAGATTAAAGAGAACATGTTTCAATGCCAGTTGTTTGCCTACAAATATCCATTAAACGGGAAGTTAGTTTAGGCAACTGCCAATTGAAATCGCAAGACAGAATCCAGAGGGAGAAACAAAACGTGAGACACAAGAGGATGCTTAATTGGGAGGTAATTGAGAGGCATTGATTTGCATATTTCCCAGCATTGTCCCATGTCCTGTAATTAAGCTACTATTTGATTCGTGACCCCTTATTCACAAGGTGAGATGAGTGACATACATGTGATTCATCATTTAACTTAACCTGACAATTATGTCTGATTGTCGTTTAACTGTCAAGAGGGTGATTATCATGAAATTAGGGAAAGATTTTGGCGATTAACATCCCATTACCCTTTAAACTGATTGAAGTACAAAGAAAAGTGTTCAGAAAAATCTGTAAAGTAAATATAAATTCCATTTTAAGCTATTTTAGATGCAATATATTGTAGTAAAGAGAACATTTAGGTATTTTTACCCTACACTGTGTTCTAGTCTCCTATTGGTTACTGTGAACTGTCATACGCCAGAAAAAGTTCAGTAAACTCTTCTTATCGTGGCTCATTCCACCCATGTTTCAATGCGCATTAGCTCAAAAACAACAGCATGACCATATTTATGAGTGACTTGTAAAAATAAATAAATAAATAAATAAATAAATAAATAAATAAATAAATAAATAAATAAATAAATAAATACGTGTGAATTATTGCTTAATGTTACATTTGAATACCAAAAAAAAAACAAAAACATTTGAAGCACGTAAGCATGTAAACAACAACTGAAAAACTGTAGCACTTTTGTTAAGCTGTGCTCTGATAAAATCCCTGCACAGTTTCCACTCTGGATCTGAAGGTCAAATTGCAGAGCGAACTGCAGAAATATCTGTATGCATGTAGGCAGGATCTAAGAAGCAATAAAGTATCCCAAGAAAAGCTGTTTTAAAGGGTAAGATTGATCACCTGCTTTGCACTCGCATGCAGCGTACAAGTAGTTATTGGTGCGGAGGAGTTTGCACTGGCCGTAAGTACCACAGTCATTGATGCATGGGGTCAGATAGGAGCGAAGATAAACTTCTGCTGTTATATTAGTGCACGCCTCAAACCTGCAACAAGGACAACAATAAGGACATTAGTACAAATTCACTGGACAGAATATAAACTCTCTCCTGGGATTGTTTTAAGCCTTCTCTGACTTTAATATAATGTCTATCCTGAACGTTGCTTGGCAACGAGGGAAAACCTGTAAAACTAGATGAAAATGACTTAAGTTTAAAGGCATCTATAAACTATAGAAGCGAATATGGAGGTATATTCCCTAATGTTTTCCGAGTACAAACGTCTTTCTGTTGTATCTGAAATTGTGGTCTCAAACTTGAGATGAACTCTCTGTCTCACTGGCTAATTTGCATTCGTGTTTTGAAAGTGCTGAAAAGTTTTGGCATGGTAGCTGTCAACATTGCACAGTATCTGAAAGGCTTTATGTCAACGTCTACCTCGATTGTACTGCTCGATAGTCCATGCCAGTCATGTGCAGAAAATATTATCTGCATTCAAATGAATGTCTCTGAGGAAAACTGTGTGGACTATATGCCGCTTTAAACGTGTATGGAGTTGATCAGGATTAGTTCAACCTACCCATGCTCTGTGGAACGTAGAGATCGGAGGCTGAGGAACCAGGTGCCAGTCTGGGGGTAGGGGATTCGTAGCTTGGTGATGTTTGTAGTGGTGTTCACGGACAAAAGGAATCCAGAAACTGACTCTTTTAAGAAGAGAAACAATAGATGACATTTGTTACAGTTATGACTTCGAGGTGAATGTTAAAGAAAACTAAAAAGTAAAGCGCCACTTTTGTGCAATTTATTGTCATTTAATTTTATTTTATTTGGCAGAATTAAATCTGAATTTTTAGAGACCACTTGCCCATCTTCTTTCATTCTGTTATCATTTTGAAAACAATATGGTTTGGTTTAAATTAATTTTGCTTTAGTGTTCTTAACTTTGATATCAGGGAAATGTGCTCCAAAAAAGTTCTTTTTGCATTGTCAGATTTCACTGCAGCAAATTCTGGCCAAAAATGACTAAAACAATATCCATTATTATTTCTAAACACATAGAGTAAACATGATAAATAATCTGGATATGTTTTAAAATGGAAAAGGTTTTATTAATGTGTAACCTTGCCTTAGGGCGATCTGTCTTACGTATTAAAGTATTAAATTGGGTTTTGCCGTCAGTTTAACAAACACAGTGCTACATACTGTCAATCTGTAAATATGGCTTTGCTGGTTAATGCCAAAACATTAAATAAATAAGCAATAAATGATTATTCATTCATTCATTCATTCATTCATTTTCTACCGCTTATCTGACTTCTCGGGTCACGGAGAGTCTGTGTCTATCTCAGGCGTCATCGGGCATCGAGGCAGGATACACCCTGCCCTGGACTGAGTGCCAACCCATCACAGGGCACACACACACTGTCATTCACTCACACACTCACACACTACAGACAATTTTCCAGAGATGCCAATTAACCTACCATGCATGTCTTTGGACCGGGGGAGGAAACCGGAGTACCCGGAGGAAACCCCCGAGGCACGGGGAGAACATGCAAACTCCACACACACAAGGCGGACCCTGGAGGTGTGAGGCAAACGTCCTAACCACTAAGCTGCCACCTAACCACCCCCCCCCCCCCCAGTAAATGATCAATTTAATTAAATTAATTGAATAATAAACAGTAAATGATCATCATTTCTCTCCAGTTAAAATGACTTAAGAAACTCGACCTAATAGTTTCGGTTTAAAAAGGTAACCATGGTCACCATTCAGCTTTGTTTTTTTTTCTAGCTTTTCTGGTCCAAACAAAAAAAAAAAAATGTATTAATATTTCCTGAACTCCATGTATTTGTAGATTTCCAATTATATCTGTCTAGTAACTAAGAGCTGGATAAAGAAATCAGCAGCCCAATGAAAATAAAATAAAATCCTGTTTTCTATAGGGAGTCATTTATTTATTCATATGATTGGGGCTAAGCATACAGGACGCATGGCTTACCAGACTCGCACTTGACGGAGGAGTTGTCTCGAAGGGCCAGAGGCATTCCATGATGCAGACAGCCAAATACTGTAATATTCTCCCCTTTAACTGATGACTTTGGAAAATAAAAACACATATATAAAAACATTCATTAATATTCAATTACAGGGGCATCAGCATTAAACACACATACATTATAAAAGCTGAAATGGATTATGTGCCGAATGCTTGCCTTAAGGCCAAATTGGCAAAACTGAATGAATTACTACTTTGATATTTTAAAATATTTTGCACAATAATTATTAAAGGCAATGTTGTGCCTAAAGCACTGTGGGACTCTGAGGGCAATGGGCGAGCATGTGGCAGCATATGCCCTCTGAACGTTTGCAGCCATCTGAAAATAGAGATGTTCATCCTTGTATCTCCCTTGGCACATGAATTATAGAAAGGGATCCAAACACACACACACACACACACACACACACACACACACACACACACACACACACACACACACACACACACAAACACACACACAGAGAGAGAGAGAGAGAGAGAGAGAGAGAGAGAGAGAGAGAGAGAGAGAGAGAGAGAGAGAGAAAGAGAAAGTGTCATGTCCTTTTTAGCTAATCAGCATTGTAACTCATGCTGTGAGCATTATGCTTTCTGAATGATGTTCTAAAGGATTTTAAATCATGAAGCACCTTGCGTTATTGCTGCTGCCTTATTATAGCAAAACAACTAATGATTGGCCCTAAAAAGAAGCGGCTTGTGCCTGCTGGCTTGGAAAAGATTTTCTTTTCTTTTAAATCTAGGCTTCTAACCCAACCACTGATGAAGGGTTTAACATCTCTGAGGTACTTCCACAGCCAGGTCACGGTTAATGCTCATGTAAAATAGAGTTCTCATTCTTGACTCCGTCTTGATATTTAAATATAAATCTTGCATTGCCTTTTAGATGACTCAAGCTCACATCGCACAATATTCAATAGCTGATTCATCCTTTTGTTATTTGGTGTTACTATTGTAAAGCTTCATTTAAAATAACCTCAAACACAAAGAAACGAAGCTGTGTTATTCCACAAAGAGAAAGAAGCATTATACTAGGCACTTACTTTATGTAGGACTAAATTATTGGGACTGAAACATTTGCTTCCTCTGACACAATAAACCAACCTTTTCAGTGCATCTTTCAACTGTTGTGTCACAGGGGACTGTAACACACTATCTATCCTCTACAGCGGAAATGAGCTCAGAGAGACCTGTGTTTGTGTGATTGACAAGGAAGAGAAAGCGTATCCTGCCCACCTTCCCAAGACTGAAATCATGGTCATTATTGCTTGCTTGACTCTCAGTCATATAAAACCACGATTCAAACATGATCTCTAATACTATGGTGAAAAATACTGTATTTACTGTTTAAATTATCAATCCCGTAATAGCAATTCTGATTTCTGTAAATGATTTTTAGTTTCTGTTTGGGATTAACAACTGAGTTTATTTTTAGTTTAGCTTGGTTTTGCTCATTCTCTGACTTCCTGCTCATAACCATACTGTAATAGCTAATAATATCTACGCATTATAACAAGGAGGACCTAAAGTCATTCTACAAAGTTTGATCATTTGGAGGTAGAAATACAGCGAATATCATGAACCAATGAACCAATATAAGTAATTATTATTTATTATAAATATGTAATTTTACATTACATTTGATTGGTCTGTGACTTCTGTTTCAGAAAGTACACAAGTATTAGCTGGAATAAAAGTAACAATGTGTGCCTCATTCCGTCCTGTCTCCACATGCCATATCTGTCTGTCTGTATCTGTCATTCTCTTCAACCATATATGCAAATGCTGTAAAGCTCAAACAGAAATATGTAGAGCCCTTATCATTGTATTCGCCACCACAATCATAACAGCTTGCCATTTAAAATGTTTTCTGTTGATACTGTGCCAAGCACCTGTGTTGATTTGGCCAAAGACCAGACTCCATTCTGAGAAATACTCTTTCAAAAAAATGACTGATGACTACCAGGTTTGAGCTTAGGGTACTGTTTGGCCGTCATTCAAATCGTCCTCATAGTTAACAAGCAACATGAAGGGTTTTTTCCAACATCTAAGTTAGAAAGCTTGCAGGATAATGTCCAAATCAGCCACCAAATTGGAAAACCACATTTGTCACAATATGGCTCACAAAAGGTCCTTCAAACCAGTAAAGCTTATCACAGGAAGGAATTAATGTTCGCTGCTTCTTCATGTTACTTATGTATTTAAACCACAGAACAGATACCGGCTGGTTTTGCTATGTAAGGGCAAAGCAGAAGATGACTTTGCTTTTTAGTAAATTTGGCACTAAACTACATTTCCCATCAGCCCCAGCAAGTTATATGTCAATGATCGCAAATTATATGTCACTATATATAATTTCTCTATATTTCTCCTTATGTTTACCTTCTGTTCTATGTTTATGTTCTGCAAAGCTGCTTTGAGACAAAGTCCATTGTAAAAAGTGCTATACAAATAAATTTGAATTGAATTGAATTGATATTGAATTAGCTCTTCTATTTAACTTCTGCTTTCTGCATGGTTTCATTCTCAAGCTTTTGTTGCTGAATCTTTTTGTTCTGTGTATGACAACCTTACTCATAGTTTTTTTTCCACCTTTTATTCAATTTTTAGTTTTATTTTTCACAGTCTTGGATGTTTGTGTGCATTTTATAAAATAAGGTAATATTAAGTCCCCACTTGTCTTGGCCGATATAACTTGTGATATTTGGTCACAGTAAGTTACCTCACTTAGAAACTAAGATTATAGACTACTGGGGGAAAAAAGCTAGAAAAATAAAGCTGCTATTGTTTTGGCTTTGACCCTCTTTTACCATTGGTTCACTTCTCATATGTGTGTACATGTTCTTAGTATTAGCACTTGATTTAGGAGAATATTTATCTAGTGACAACATCTTTTTCTGTCTCTGGGATTTCCCTCAATAAGAATTACAATATCTTAAAGTGCATTGGAATCCATTTAATTTCAACTCTACTATCCTTTTAGGTTCAGTTGTTATATCTGCTCTAATTATCATTTAGTCGGGATAGAATCCAGATCAAACTCTAACCTGACCAGGATAAATTGGTTCCTGAAGATTATCAGCTTCAAAAATACAGATGGCAATTTTTTGTGTACCGTTTTCTGTTTGCTGCTGGTGAGAGTTTTATTCTAGCCAAAGCAATAAATAAATAAATAAATAAATAAATAAATAAATAAATAAATAAATACAATTAAAAAGTCAACTTTTCATGTTCATGTTTTTTCTGGTGAGCTTTTGGATCAAACAGGTGATGGATGAAATCCTATCATTTCTAAATGGACTTAATAAAATAATGTCCATATCCAAAGCTTTACTTGTCACGTTGCTTATCTTTTAGCTGTGAATTACTGGATTATATGTAATTAATAAAAAAATGACTAAAGCCCTTCAAGGCCCATTAGAGCATGGCAGCAGACACAGTGATGGTCTACCATTTATCATTGTATATGACGAGATCCAGATTCATTAGGCTATAGACATTTACATAACCCTTTTGGGTGCAGTTTCCTCTTACTGTATGTCTGAATCTGAATTTATCATAATTATTTGAACAGATATTGGTCTTAAGATTATTCTTCCTCAGAAGCTTTACTTCAGCTAGAGACAATGGTGGCAAGGAAAAAACGTACAGAGATGAGAAGAAACCATGAGAGGAAAGAGAGTCAAAAGGGAACCCATCCACATCTTCTTAGCTTAAAGCAGTAAAAGCTTACACACTAAATCCCTTGTTTACTGTTGGTTTGTGTGTATTAAGCAAAGTTCAGTTCAGGAAAGATCAGTAAACATTCTCAACCAAAAAAATCAAACTTCACTGGTAAGACTGGTAATAAGTGCTGGAGGTGGGACTCAGGTGAGTGAGTATATTGTGATGTAAAAAATGTGCAAAAATAATTTCCATAGCCATAGCTTTTATACGAGCACGTGGGTTTTTATATAAACATATATCTGATGTTTGTTTTGAAAACCTGGCTTACTAAATATGGATTTGTGAAGCATTTCTATGAAATGTAAATGCACAAAATAGATGCAAATGGATTCATTTAGCAAAGCCAAACTGAAAAGCATGTATTAAGTTAGTAAAAATCCATTTCCTCTGGGAAAAATCCATAGTTTTAAAATAGGTTTTAAAAAAGTGCATCAAGTTTATGTCTTGGTATATTCAGAATAAACAAAGAGACTTAAAATGATGAATAAATATTACCACAGCAAACGTTTCATATTTGATATTCGCTGCATATTTGCTACACGCCTCTGCTTTCAAACAAAGGTTTTCATTCGCATGAATCTTATTAATAAAAGCACACTCCTATTTTGCTTTTATATTTTTTAACAATTCTTACCACCTTTAATAGGTGAAATACTGGATATGCAATAATGTCATGTTTTACTTTTGCTTCTATTTTTAAGAAAGCTCTAAGAGATCTCACTGTGGATATCAAGAATAAACAGCACAGACACAAACCTTATTTACATATTGTTTCCAACCCCTACTTTGCACTTGACATAATTCATGCAATTATTGTAAATCACCAGAAGCATACCCACTTTGTGTCCATGCATGGGCAAATTAGCTTGTGTTATTTGAGATCTTAGTAAATCAGAGCCAAGTGTTAATCACTATTCGTTGTAGGGGTCCTCAGTTTTTCTTCCATGTGTTGAAAACTGAGGATGATTCATGCCAGCTCTTCTGTCTCAAATATCCTGGATGGAGCTCAGTTCTTAATCTCAATTCTCATCTTGAAGGACATAATTTGTATGAGAGCATCAGGCTCTTGGGTCCTGCAGCAGTAACCTAAGACCACATGCAGCTCTGACAAGGCTTAGGCTGTTAGGTTTGGCTTCAAACTGTCCACAAGAGCCACTTAAAACACTCCAGGGGAACATTTCCATTCCCTTCCCACACATACAGGCATGTCGACTTATCTTCATAGAGAATTGTCTCTCTCGTGTTTTGCCTCTCTCTCAGCCATGCACTCAAAGCCAAGGGCTAGAGGGTTTTTTATTTTATTTTTTGCTCTAGCTCATTCGCCCATCTCCACTCTTCTGTCTCGCACACTGACAGCTGTTCGAGGACAAATCTAGTGCCTAGTGGGACAATAGATTTGTGTGTGTGTGTGTGTGTGTGTGTGTGTGTGTGTGTGTGTGTGTGTGTGTGTGTGTGTGTGTGTGTGTGTGTGTGTGTGTGTGTGTCAGTGAGTATGTGTGTGGGATTCATCATATTAATATTAGCAAAAAACAGCCATGGCAGGGTTAAATAGACCTTTTACATTTTATATTAGCTTTTATAAGATGGAGGGACGTGAAAAGTAAAGATGAGAATGGAGCAAAACTTGTCACTTGATTGTTTCAGTGTGATCTCATAGTAATTCAGGCTAATAATAATAATCTACTGATGCTTGAATTATAAACTGTATTCCATTGAATTATTCACATTCACTGGTATATAATGACATGTATTGCTATCCAATAGTCATAAAATATTGATTTCAAAGAAGATCAATTGCATCAAGCTCAAAATGTCGAGAAATCGAGAATAAATGTGATGGTAAACACTAATTCCATCTTCTATTTTATTCTTCCAAGTTTTATGTATTAGTATTTGAATTTCTACTTGGATGTGACCTTTACCTGGCCTTTATTTTTGTTTCTTAGTTTCTCATCACTCCAATTCAAAATCGATCCAAACTACACATGTGCAGTGGGCTTTTTTTATTTTTATTTATTTATTTATTTTTAATCATTTTGCACAGCTTTTTTTTTTTTTTTTTATTTGGTTAATGGACATGGCCTTTGTTTGTCTTTTGAGTCTCCGATTTTTTTAATGTTGTTGTGTCACAAAAAATGTTCTGCCAAGCTTTTCGAAAACTAAACAGAATAATGCATCTCTTATTCATATCTCTATTTGTATCTATTCAGAACACATCTGTTTAATTCAAATGATGTTTTCACCTTCAGTTACATCCCTACAATTATGTGAGCATTGGATATACAGATATCAACAGACAAGTTGTCTTTTTTACTATGGTAAATTATTGGAAAAACAAAACTATAAAGGCATAAAATGTTGTGTTTTATATCATACATATCAACTTTTGCTTTTTACTATAGAAATGCTGCCAACACTAAGTCTGCATTCATTAATGCTACAGTCACCTGCAACATGGCAATGCATTTTATCCTTTATGCAAAAATTAGTTTGTGTTATTTAGGATTTTGGTTATCAGTGACTAAATTTCTGGAGTTGAATATTCTGGAGCTAGATATAAACTTGGGAAAGAGTTTTGGTGTTCATGCACTGGGTGTTGAGGAGCCTGAATCAACTCACCCTGGTGTTGTTTGGTCTACATCTTTTTCTGCACCCTGCTGCATTATCTTGGACTTCATTGTGGGTAAGGTAAAAGTGACATTTCATTTTTTTTCTGTGAGGGATTTTCTTGTTTGAAAGTACAGTAGGAAACCCAAGTACTGAACCCAAGTATTAATACAATATTAGTATTATCCATGTATTACTACTTAGCCTGGCTAGGATTACAAGCACAGATTTCCTCTTCTTCAACTGATTTCTCTCTGACCCTGATATAGTGCCATATATCGCAGGTCCTTACAGGCTGCATTACCAATTTGGTGTTGAACATTGAATAATCTCCATGTAATTATATTAATGGGATCTCTCTGCAGGAAACTCAGCAGGCAATGACAGGGTTATGAGGAGTAGACCGATACATTCCAGGCTGTTTTGGTCCACACTAACTGCCCATGACATTATTGATATTCATGTAATAATAATATTGAGAGCTTTGCATTGTTCATAACTACAGCTTTCAAGGAGCATTTTGTCTGTGTGTACCCCTACATGCTTGCTTTGAAAATCCCATGTTGCATGATGTATCAAAAATCAATGGCTTGGATGCAGTTTCAGTAAACACTGAATTGAGCAGTATGAAAATGCTAGCTTGGAAATTGTAGCTTTTAAAGATTTTTTTTTGTTTTTTGTTTTTTTTTGGTTGACTGTTCTAATGTTTTTAACCAACCACCTCTGAAAATGATAGCTTTTTAAAAAATGTTCAAAATCTTTTCACACATGAGCCCTACTGAAAATTTACCAGAAATTGTCTAACGTCACATCCAAGGATTAAAACTCTGGCTTCAATTTGCACTTTATCCCTTACACATTAACACTCATTACAATTTCTTTGTACACTACATGAATTTATTTATTTATTTATTTAATACAGGGACAATGCACATTAATAAACATTTCTGTCAGGATGCCAGAGTTAGCCAGATGGTTATTTTTCACCTGTAGTCCCTAGACAGATGGTAATAGTCACCCTAAAAAAGATAAAAGTAAATAAAAGTACATATTGAAATAAGCTACAATACATTTAATAAAAGTACTACTGTAAGTATTAGCTATAATGTACATTAGAAAGACGAGACGCCAGCAATCAAACAAACATCAGATAAATACATGAACACATACACGCACACAATAAACAAAAAACCATCAGGGGGCAACAAGAGCAGGTCAAAAACTAAGCTAATGTTGACAGCTCTGGTTAATAACGAACCACTTCTTTAACTGGATCTTAAATGTACTAAATGTGTTCTGATGTTTATAGGGGTAAGGTTCCACTGAGTAGCAGCTCGAACAGAAAAAGCGATTTGGCCAAATACACTTTATCTAAAGGGAATGACACAATCTCCCCTCACCGCACCTCTGGTTCTACGATGATCAGCCGTTCGGATGTTGACAAACTGATGGAGGGGAAGGGATGATAAACCATGAATAATTTTATAAACAAGACATAGATTTGAGAATTTTACCATGTTTTCCCAGCTGAGTAATCTATATTTTTGTAATATTGGACAATAATGAGAAATGTTTGATTTCTTATCCAGAATTTTTACAGTTCGTTTGTAAAGTGATTGAAGTGGTTTCAGGGTTGTAACACTAGCCTGTGACCAAACAGGCAAACAGTAAGAGACATGTGAAAAAATCATAGAGTGCATGTACATTTTTGCTGCCTGTGTTGACATTTGATGGCGAATGTGTCTGAAGTTACTGAGGTTGAATCCGATTATATTACAGATTATTATATTATATTACTTTTTTACATGCGATTTAAAAGACAACTTTGAATCAATTAAAATCCCCAAATATTTGTACTCTGACACAATCTGTAGCCTTTCCCCTGACACAAAAACATCTGGCTCAACACTGAACTTATTGTTGGATTTGGTGAAGAACATTGCTACTGTTTTTGATGTATTTAAGTGCAGGCAAGAATGTTTCAACCAATCTGTAATATTAACCATAGAGTTAGTGATTTTCACAGCTACCTGAGAAATATTACTACCATGAACATAGACTACAGTACAGAATGGAGCTATGCACTGACCTTGTGATATTTCCTCAAGCCAAAAGCTTAAATCATGTCCATGAAGTGTTCTATTCAAGTTGTGGCCAGTTTTGTCCTTATGCCTATGGCCATGAATCTGGATCATAGGAGAGAGACTTCTCAGGGGAATTTAGGTTAATTAAATATTGGTTAACTATACCAAATAAATTTCTGCCAATATGGACTAGGTTGTTTATTCATTGTATTTCATTCTAGATCAACCATGTACCATTAAATTGTGTTTGAGAGTTTATATCGTCAATAGGCTTTACTTATACTGCAGTGCAGAAATTCATTTTTGATTACAAGGTGCAAGGCAAATCAAAGGTAAATAGTAATGCCTTTTACACAAGGACTTAATCTAAGCCTAATAAGACTGTTTTTTTAATGTATTAAAATGCATAACTAATAAAGCATTTTTTATTTAAGCAAGCTCACCTTTTTTTAATGGGATCAATATGTAATAAATAATTGTACTTCTGTATAAACATATTGAGCTTCACTACATGCATTAAGTTTGTCCTTTTCATGACATGATTAGGCTCATGATACTTCTGATCTCTGCATGAAGTACACAGACAGCTATTTTCAAAACTCAGAAAGTCTCTGTATTTTCAGTAGCTTAAAAAATGTATTGCCTCAAACCTCTCTTTTTGAACATAGCTGGGCTTTGACACAACCACATGACTTTTTGTGTTTGTGTCAAATAGTGTTTGTATAGAAAATAGTTTTATATACTTGGTTATTTTAATCACATGTCATAAATGAGCAAAAAATGTGATTGAAGTAGGATTTGCTCAATATGTTTTAAAAAGAAGTCAAACAATCTATTACATATTGAGCCTATTCGAATAGTATAGTAGTAGATGTGAATTTGGTTGATATGGAATATTGACATGTTGCTATGTTGTTGTTTTTTCTCTGAAAGTGGGCTGTAAATACAGTATAGCAAGACTGCAAATTTCTCAAAATACTGAGAATGAAATATACTGGGCATGCTGTTATAAAGATATAATCAAATTCAGGGTGTTATCGGGATTGCACAGTTTAATAACACCCCATTGTGTTTTGCTCCTTACATATACCATGGTCTGGCAAAACTACCACACTTCTTGAAAATGCATAAGAGCTAGAGTAATTATTCCTACAAGAGATAGTTTTGAGCAGCATGCTCTGTACTGTAAGTATTTGTTAAAGTTAAAGTAGTCCAAAGAATTGCAACAGGGCCTCAGGTCAGTTGCTGCATTGAATTTTATAGAAGCTTGTAACAGTTTTTTACTAAGTTTACCTCTTTGATGCTTTGACATATAATGATTTTTGCTTTCCAAAAGGTCAGCCTGGGAACTACATTTCCAGCAACTAAACTGACTTACACTGGATTCATCACTACTGGAATGAGAATGTTTTGGCAGTGGAGATAGTTAGCCATGTCCTCTACTCAGAGCCGATCCTGACCTCCCTGTAGCCCTAAGCAAAATTCTGCTAAGGGGCCCTCCTACCTGACCCGTGAGCCATGTAAACCATTTGCCACACATTCACACTTGCACTGGAAGCACTGCACAGCTAATTTAGCTAGTCAGAAAGAGACTAGAGGCAGAATCACATCGACTTAACTTTACTGTTATTTGCTCTTGCTGACATCAAACTTGAATAGAACACAAGTTTACCTGATTGCAGTTCTCGCATTCCACTCTCATTTTGTTTATTTTTTCTCTTTTCATGGCCAGATGGATAGCTCCGATTCATATTGTCATCTACACAGTAAACATTAACACGCACTGTAAAATGAGGCAGGGGAGGCGGGGCCTTGCGTAATTTGCGGGGCCCTGCGCAACCTGCGTAGTGAGCGTATAGGGCCGATCGGCTCTGCCTCTACCGATTCTCTCTTCCCCCATGTATTACAGCCCCGTTGCCATTGCAACAAAAGTGGTCACAGGCTAAGAAGATTTTTACTTAAAGAACTGAAATGTCTGCAAACAAATGATAATGAAGAAGACAGATAGAGTTGTGAAGTGCAGTGAGCTTCATAGAGCCCAGATGGAGGGATGGGGCCTTGGTGACTCTTCATATTCCTCTGTTTATGTGGATCCTCATTGGCATATGCAGTCAGCAAGTGGTTGAAGTATGAAATGGATGAAGCAGGTGGATTTCAACGAACAATAAATGTTAAAGATATCTGGACAAATGTGTAATTTTTGTATCAATTTATGTTTTTATATAATGACCAGTTACAGACAAACCACAATAAAGGACACCATCTCATAATGTATAATTATCAAAAATGTAATTCATTATTTTATTCATGATTATTTAATATGGATCTGTTTACTTTTGTGTATCCATTACCAGTAATGTCTGAATGGTGTCACTTCAAATGTTCACTTAGATCTGTGTCCTAATGGGTTTCTTTTCCTGTCACATTTCATCCCCCAGCTGCCTCGATACAAAATGCTTTTTAGGAAAAGCAGTTGATGCACAGCCTACCAGACATTTGTTCTGCCCAGATCTGCAGGCAGTCGAGCCAAAAAGCTCATCTCTGGCCATAATAGGAAAGTGTAATGAGGTTGCTACTTTTTTTATGACAGACCAGCTGTGCCTACACGCAAAGTGAGAATGAGCATTGACCAGTGCTGTCATCATGCCACCATTAACCTTGACTGAATTGAAAACATTTTATTGAGTATTTTGCTTAAGTTGTCAGCCATTCAAGGTTAGCAAGTGAATTCTTACCAACATCTTATTCACATTGTCTTCACATCAAGTATGGATAATTCCTTTAACACCTGTTGGTTCCATGACTCTAATCCTTTTTATCCAACTTTCTGATCACAAGCCCTGACTCAGGCAAAGCCAATAACGCAAGGTCGGAAGCACAAATGGTTCCCATTAACTTGCTTGCTCATAAACCTGTACAACGACATCCATCACTTCACCGTCCTTGCGAGATAATTCCTATTCGACAGCATATGGCAGCAGGCGGAAATCATTTACTTTACTGCACCTACTCAAGAGGCTAGTCTTTACTTCAAATTTAAAACAGGCCTTTTTACAATGCCCAGTTCTACCATTAAATGACAAAGAGAAAAGCTAATCTCCAGCTAGCTTCTAAAGTGCTGATTGAGGAAAATGACTTTTTAGCTCCCTGGCACGGGTCGTTTCACCTCCATTGGCTTGACCAGAATTATACAGGACCGTTTATAATTACACCCTTTCCCAGTTGAACAAGTTCGACTGGAACAGTGGAAAATCGGATTCAGGATTATGTGTGGCAAATATTACATCCTTTTATTCAAAATGACTGTGCTGGAGAACAACTTTGTATAGTCCCAGATCAGGTATTGTTTTTTAAAAATGAGGCTTATCTTCCTCTTGCTTGCTTACTGATTAGTGATAGTGTGGTGTGGGCCAAAATCATCCCTGAACAGAACACAAATCATCCTTTAACGTATGATGTACAAAGACGTTAGAATTTATGAACATGTTTAGACAGCTAGACACTTTCAAAATTCATGCTCAGGTCTTTATTGTCTATTTCTCAGCGGGGATTTTATAAATAGCTTTCCGCATATATTTCTTGGCGATAGTCCTGCATGAGATATCCAATAATGCCTGTTAATGGCATCGTCAGGAAAAAAAACAAGCAGGTGAAATGCTGAGGCACTTCTGTGATTGAATTTATATGCACAAGTTGGTTAATGGATACTTTTTCCTATGCTATATGATCATTTTTCTTTCAATTTAGTTCTACTACTATGAAAAAGGGTTTGTCTTGTAGTCACGTCTTCATAATGCTGTAAATATACAATTGTATACCTGACGGCTGTTGAATTCTTGATTGTGATTGGCCAGTAGATGTTGATTATGAAGCTGAAATTCCAACTGCAATTTAAACCTGAGTTTTATTTTAATGCACTTGCTTTAGTGCTTTAGTGCAGTTATTTTTGAAAATCAATGAAACAGATTCTATTATGCTGTGTTGTAACAAATGAAATTTCCAATGGGAACTGGGAGAAAATTAGTTCCTAGCATTTGTTATTAGTAAGATTACTGTATAGAAGTCCTCAGTCATCGACAAAGAGTGTATTGTTGAAACCCGCAACCGGCCTAACTGTGGCCTTTTATATTCCACACATGCTCTTTTATATCTGTTCTCTCTGGTACAAGGGAAATATAAAGAACTGAATTATTGAAGATTTAATATTTCAACCACATGAGACACTGCTATGTCAGAGAACATAGCAGTCCCATTAAAGCTCACACCATACAGTATGAAACATCATGTGCTTGTATTTTTAGTAAGTCAGAGAGCCTGTGTATAGTGGAAGTGCCACATTATCTAGAACTAATAGTAAAATGATAAAAAACAATTGTTTCTGTTTTACAATGAGGTTTTCAGTAAAGACATATTTATTTAACATTTAGGGAAGGAGTCGGCACTGTCAGCACTTTGTAACATTCGGTAAGTATTCTGCTACAGGAAGGTTTTCTAAACAAATGGGCTTTGCTTTCTCTGTAACAATACAAGCTGTTTTTTATCCTCTTTTTATCAAGAGAGAAGTAAAAAAAATAGTCTGGTGTGCTGCTGTAAGGCAAGTGATAACAGAAACTTAAATTCAATTAAAACCCTATTGGATGTGCTTTTATAGGACAATTATCAACTTTGGCGTGGAAGTAAAAGTGGTATTGCCTTTATTTTAGCAACTAGCTCATTTTAGAGAAGTTTATATTACCCTGAGAGATGGAGATGGAATAGGCCTTACATTATCTGTATGTTTTGGTTTATTTTAATATGCAACTCTGATACATAATTAACACAACTGAATAGAAAACAGCAAAATAAAAGAACATTTATTTGTATTCTATATCTACAATGGATGTCAATTGGCACAATTGACTACAAAGGTTGGCATTTTACAATGCATTTCCTGAAGTAAACATGTTAATCCTTTCATTAAAAGCTGGACGGCTTTGAAAGATTGAATGTGTAATATGTTAGAAATCGTTGCTTACCACATTGAGTTTGAGCTCCATGTTAAGAACCCCTCCGCTGTCCAGGACTGGCATGAGATTAATGGCGAAAACCGCTGCCCGGTCTGGAGGAATAGAGATGTTGGGCCCAAAGAAAATATAGAAGTGCACAGAGAAGGTATCCAACTCATTGCGTAATGTAGGTCGTATTGGCCAGCACTTATTGGTGTCAGCTGTGGGAGCCAAGTAGATGATGCTGTTCTCAGCCTTCAGCAGTGGACTCTGATCTGAGCTGTTCCGTGCCAGGTTGGGCAAGCTGGCAGCCGGCAGTGTTTCCGACAGAGAAAAACCCATCGCTGTGCCAAATGACTGGGGCATGTTCATGGCAGATGAGCCTTTAGTGATGCTCGGCTTGGAGCAGTCTAAAGGGAGAGGATCAGAGGATCAGGATTCAGGTTGAAATTCATAAGATGTGCACTGACTGAGTATGAGAATGATAAAGGATGACAAAGAACCAAAGTTAATGTGAAATGAAGATGTTGCACTCTCTAAGGAAAAAGCGACAAGGTGATTTAAGCATCAGGTCAGAGGAAAGATAAAAGCCTCTACCTGTCAATCCTCCACAACCGTGAGCTACACCTCAGAGCTTTATCACTGTAGGAATATCTCAATTTTGACTTTCTAATTTTATCCAGAAATTCAACTCCAGCTTTACTTTTCTGATTGAGAAAAGTTTTTGCTGGTGTGTGTGTGTGTGTGTGTGTGTGTGTGTGTGTGTGTGTGCACGCGCGTGCTTGTGTGTGAGAGAGTATTGTATATTTATTGTATATTGCGAACATTGGAGTGTCTCAATAGCAGAGTTTCCTACAATAAACAAGCCAAGGCGTATTGAAGTAAAAGGTGAATGGTAAAGTCAAAGTACCTTCCCTCATATTAATTGGCTTATTTTCAATCTTATATCAATAATCAATTGTTTTAGATTTTGACAACATACCAAGCAGGATTTCAGTTTTAGAGAAAAAAATGAAAAAGTTGTTGTTCAGATTAAATGTGGTTTAATAGGCATTAATAAGTAAGACGTTATGATTTATTTATTTATTTAAGTACATTTAAGAAAACACACATTTTATATATATTTTTTGCTTGTACATTCTTCAAAGTACACAATTTAAACATTGTATATTGTAAATCAGATAATAACTGTGGCACAGGAGATAAAAATAAACAAGAAACAACAGCATAAGCATTTTTAATGCTAAACACATTACATTTATTTAAATATATGAAAACTAATTAATACGGAATAGTTGCAGGAATTATGTGGCCTGTATCCTGGGAACCAGTGGTAACCCATATAGCCAGGGGCAACGGGGCCAAAAAAATCAGAGGGAGAAACAGAGGACCTATCTGTCATATCTGAAAGAACCCTTCATTAGTATGTTAATTGTATTCCATTTAGCCAGTGTCTCTGATCAAATCAAGCCATTCTTCCACTCCTCCAAGATTATTGCCAAGCCATTGGAAAATGATAATGGGCTGAGGCATGCAATTAGAGATTTTTGTGAAGATTTGGGGAACCAGAAGCATCAACAAGCGGATGCTTACGGCATCTCAACCAGCTGGACACAGTTTTCAGCATGTGAGACCACAGGTGGTGCTGCAAGAGGAACGCATTATCAGAAGAAGAAAAAAAATATAACTTATGTCCCTCCTCCATTTTTATCATGTATCATTTTTCCATAGTGGAAAAAACTGTATTTTGGATAAATGAGGGGATGACTAAGCAACCGATGCCACAGCATCTCAATATTTCTGGCAGTTGGTTTTTTAGAAAAAAATCCTTTGTTTTAGTAAAATTCGAGAAAAGCCGGTTTGTGCAAATCGTCGAGGCACTGCCTTAATCATAACCCTCAAAAACCAACGTTTGGTTTTTCATTCCCGCTGGATGTTTGCTTTCAAACAAAGATGAACATATTGCTGTAGCAGTGGGAGTGCTCGCTGACATTTTCAGCACTTCCTGCATCTCAAAAATTTGGATGTGGATACAATGGCAAGACAAACAAGCAAAGATTAACAACCAAACATTCAGGATCTAGGCTCTAAAATAAAAGTATTTTATTTTCCATAAGGTGCTACTCCCAGTGCCCATTAAACTCGTATTCCTCCAGCTTTCTCTCAATGTAGCAGTGACATGCAATTGTCCTCCTGTGTTCTGCAGATATTACAGGGTAATAGGTGCTCAGCTTTGTCCACAAGAGTGACATTCATCACAAATAAGCAATTTGCAGGGGAAAAAACTTCGCATGACCGCCCAGGAAATTCACTCCATTGGAAATAACCAGCATCATCTCACAGTTTAAAGTAGCTTCATTCCTTCTGGAAATTTATAGCAAAGCTAGTTGATTGATGAAAATATATGCAGAGATCAAAGTGTGCTTTATGGCTTCAGGCTCAGGACTAATAGACCAAGAGTTTAACAAAGAGCGGCTGCACACAAAAAAGACAAAATAACACAAAAATGAAAATGATGACATTGAAGAAATTACACACAAATATGGTAGTGTTTAAGCAATTTCTAGGACCTAACACACTAGGTAAGACACACTTACTCTATCCTACACTAGTTCTAATTAAACGTTGTTTACAGACCATGAAATAGGCAACGCTGTGTGACAATAAAAATGCACACCATCAGTAATAAGTGCAGAGATAAAGCCGAAACTACACTATCATTAACTTTTTCAATCAATACAGATCTGGTTGAGCAATGACAGCACTTTGATTTGTAAATAGACCTGGGCTTGTAACTGGTGTGAACAGTTGCATTCTCACACTTTTTTTTTTTTTTTGCTTTGTTTGTTTTGCACTTTTCTGTTCTGGATTTCAGAACAAAACCATGTTTTTCCTCCTTTGCTCCATTCATGACTTCCTGTCTCCTCACAGGGTCACACCAATAAAACCGAAGTGAATGTTATCTTTTGGCAGGTAATGAAAGGAGCGCTGAACCTGATATAGATTTAAAAAGCAGTGTGTGAAAAGAGTGGATAATGTCAGTGAGATTAACAGCGCTATAAAACGTCTAAGCGAGTATGGGTAGGTGTGCAGCTATAAAACTATTTCTGGTAATTGTCTTTTAACATGGGGGCATCGAGTGGTGGTGGGGGGTTGTTAACATGGGTCTGTACTGGAAGCTAGTGGGGTAATGATTGAAGTGTCACACCTGAGACCTGTTATCCCACAGAAATTTATGTGATCTCTTATTTCTCTCCTCTCGTCTCAATCATTCTATCAGATGTGAGGTGTGTGTGTGTGTGTGTGTGTGTGTGTGTGTGTGTGTGTGTGTGTGTGTGTGTGTGTGTGTGTGTGTGTGTGTGTGTGTGTGTGTGTGTGTGTGTGTGTGTCCGTGAAGCAAACCAAAGGCAAGCTGAGTAAGCGGTAAGAAATCTCCAATTTTGTTAAGCTAAAGGTTTCACATTTACTCTTGGGACACAAGCCCATATAAAAAAGAATGTAATAGCTCTATATCTATTAAGATAATAAGATATAAGATATAAGATATAAGATAAAGATTAAACTTAAACTGTGACATTTACTTTAAGATTTTTTAAGACTTTCTTGAGGTTTTTGTTTTACATGGAATTTCGATTCCCGCACATGCTTTTTTCACATTTTCCTTCAAGGCTAAAGATTTTTTTATCAAGGTGCTAAAACATTTTTTTTAACCTGTTTCTCAGATGATCTTAGAATATTTATTCATTCATTCATCTTCACTAACCACTTTATCCTGGTCAATGAACCTGAAGCGTATCCCTGAGCAGTAGTTTCTGTCATAGTGATGCAGAAATTAGCATTGAACTACATTACCCATCTGCCCCAGCATGTCACATGACCCACTGATCACTCACACCTGTTTCCTGTTGCTTCCTATTTCTTTGTCAAGCTTTTGTTGTTGTCATGTTTGTGTGTGTTAGTCCAACACTTTATTTGTTGCTTTGTATCCGTCATCATCTTCTATACTGTAAGTCACTTTGCCATTATACAGCATTTATCTCTTATATTATAGTATATATTAAATCCTAAAAAGATTAATACTACTAATATTAAAGTGTCACTGTAGTTCAAAATTCAAAGTTTACATCAGAACAGAAAAATCTTAGTTAAAACTAAAATTATACTGGATTATATTATACTTTTGAGTAAGTGTCATGAATATATTATTTACCTTTAACAAAATATTAGTTTAAATGATTCATTAAAAAGAATACGTAATTTGAATACGTAAAAACAGAATACGCTCTGACCATACTGAGGGTCAGAAATTAATGACTTAATATCTTTAAATCACAGATAAAACTGTCAAATAGAACCTTTATAATTCAAAGATCCTGAAGTATTAAAAGAATAATAAATCGAATGTGAGCTAGGGTTGAGAGTAAGCTGAGATTTTTTTCCACAAAACTCCCACTGTGGGTCTGAGAGAAGATGAATGAGTTGAGTGGACAGCTGAGAAGTGGGAGGCTGGCACATGTTTGTGGAGTAACTTCCACCCTCAGACTTCCACCTACGCCAAATCGCACCTCTAAGTAGTGATGCTGTCGAATCCATTGTGTATTTCGAATTAGCACTATTTTTTACAACAGAATTTTCTCTTCCTTACATGTTCCTCAGTAATCTCGCAGTTGCAGTGCTGGCAGGAGAGCGCCAGTATAGGAAAAGAGATGCAGTATGTAATCATTTGTATGAAGATCCAGGGGCTGTGTTGGCCCTTGACTGAGCTCGACTTCAGCAGAGGTCAAGCAAAATATCACACAGCGCGGCTCCTGCTGCATTGCTATGGTAACTGAGCCTGCTAAGAGAGACAAGGTGCAAGGAAAAGAGCACATTAGACAAGGCTACGTCTGAAGACTAGACTTCTTCCCTGCAGACATCTATCAATGTATTGCTGAATGCTCTGGTATGAGTGCTATCAATTTCAAAAACTCTGGTTCAATATGCAAGCCACTTAATGCTAAAGCCGGTACCTAGCCCTGTTTTCCTGCCACAAGGGTTTTATATAGGCAGCTTCCAAAGAAGAAGAAATTCTCATATAAGTCATTTTGAATTTTGATGGACAGGAAATCACTTGACACTTGATGAATATTTGATATGTTGCTTTATCTTTTTCTCATTTCAAAGCCGAGATTTCAAAAGACTAGCATGACAGCTAGACAGTGAGTTGATGACTACCTATACTTTGACAGTTTTCACTTAAACAGCACATCTATATGAAATATTTATGAGATGCCATTTTCAGTGGCTACTATTCAACATATTTCTCATGTTATGATTGTTACGCATGTTAGTGAAATACCTGGAAACATATACAAACATGCAACGACAATCGACAGTGTACACAGTCCATACAGCTCATTATGTATCCTCGTATCATGCCGATATCTGCCCTTAATGACATTACCCATCAGCCACTGTGTCTCACAAGACCTTATAACATGTCTCACTGAGCACTCATATGTGTTTTCTGTTATCACTAAACATTTTCTGCACATATGTCCAGGTTTCTGTACGTTTCATGTACTGTAGTATGGCAAGTTTTTGTCATTGTCATGTGTGTGTTGTCATGTGCTCCTCATCCTCACATATCTAGTTTATGGTTATGTTCTTGGTGCACTGCTTTGGCTGCTCTTCGTAATACAGCTGCCTCTGTGTAATACTGACACTTGGACAGTCTAACTGAATTTGCTTGGTTTTATATTTCCTTCTCAGGAAATGACCACCAGCACCAGCTACAGCAAACAGTATATTGGTTATACCACACCATCATTAGTGACACACATTAACCCAAAGCTATTACTGTGGCATCTGCATGGCAACTCGATATTTCTCTCAGCAATGCAGATTACTGACTCATCTGAATCATGTTTATGATACACACAGCTCTGTGATGAGGCAAGTGGAGGCTCATTGGCTCAGGCTTTGGGCAACTGATCAGAAAGTTGTGAGTTCAGATCCTGAAATCTCTAAGCTGCCAGTCCTGTTGATCCTTGAGCAAGACCCTTCACCTTGATCTGCTCAGCCTAACTGCAAGAGGCTTTGGACCATAAAAAGCATTTCCTGAAGGAATATTTGCAATGTTACTACTAGCTGTAAACTAGAGATATAAGTGAATATGAATACATTATTTAGAGTGAACATATTAAATAGATACCATGTTATATATGGATACAAATACAGATATAATTAGGAGGAACAGTATTTATTTTTCCTTCTGGACTCCTAGACCTGAAGGAATGAATCTTAAGTGTGATCCTGTTCATATATGAAGCTCACAGGCAAACATGCATCATGTCATGTGAGATATTTATTTATACCATGAAGCAATGTGTTTTCTTGTGGGGTTTTTTTTTTTTTTTTGGGAAGCTAAATGGCTTTTAAATAAAAGCCGTTCTGTTTAGGCAACTTCCATTTCAGGTTTACATCCAAATAGATATTTAGAGTACTAAACAGCTGCAAATGCATATTCTAATAGTGGCATAGGGTTAGATACTTTTGGTGAGAAATGCAAATGCAAAGGCTTAGTGCTAAATTGAGATTGTTTTGTATTCAGAAAGAGCATCTTAAAAATCTGCCTCAGGCTTGCAGTTGGATCTCTTCTGAAGTGTTTAAAATATTTTATTGTTGTATAAAACCTTCTGTCTGGTGCTCAAAAGGTGAATGACAGCTCCATAGTCTGATGACAGCCTTTGTAGAAACACCAGCGCTTGTTTCTGGAACTATAGATTATTTTCTGGTGTACTGTATGTTATTTACAGATTAATTAAGGGTGTATCACAACAACCTGCAGTCATAAGAAG
The DNA here is from genome assembly GCF_022655615.1 of Tachysurus fulvidraco. Lineage (NCBI taxonomy): Eukaryota > Metazoa > Chordata > Actinopteri > Siluriformes > Bagridae > Tachysurus > Tachysurus fulvidraco. The sequence continues at coordinate 8,659,857 of NC_062526.1, forward strand.
TAAGCAGTACAAATTAAGAGACATACAGTAAATATTCATTTTGTATGAATATTGTATACATTTCCATTTTTTATCCTGTTTTTCTAAAACTCCTGGTCTGGTATGTCACTTTCTGGGTATTATTTACATAAATGGACCAATGTTTGCTCCTGGCAGGTGTCTAGAATCTTGAGGCTGAATATTCTAGCAGCCGCAGACCTCTTACAGTAAGGAGCACCAGGTACAGCACCAACCTCTGGATTTTGGAAGAACCTTCAGTGTAATCTGTTAACACCATATTATCTTCTGCCTATCTGCTTTTAAGTGTGTGTGTGTGTGTGTGTGTGTGTGTGAGTGTGTGTGTGTGTGTAGTGTTTTGCCAAATATCAGTCTTATTATACCATCAGCAAGACTTTGCACTGTACAGCCCTACTAATAGATTTCTTATTGTTCAGCTATTAACAGATACACTATATTTAGTCCCCCATTTGCTATTATAGTAGCCTCCACTCTTCTGGAAATTCTCTCCACTAGATTTTGTAGCATGGCTGTGGGGTATGTGCCCATTCAGCCACAAGAGCATTAGTAAGGTCAGGCTGATGCTCTGATGTTAGGCGAGGAGGACTGGGTTGCAGTCAATGTTTTAATCCACCCCAAATGTGTTCAGTGGAGTTGAGGTCAGGGCTCTGTGCAGGCTACTGAAGTTCTTCCACACAGACCTTGGCAGACCATGTGTTCACGGAGCTCGTATGGTGCACAGAGGCCGTGTCATGTTGGAAAATAATAGGCAATTGTGACAATTGTGTACTTTCACCTTTGAGGCAACAGTTTGGAGGAAAACTAATCTAGTTGTACTGCTCAGCTGTCCATATATTTTTGCCCATATAATGATTCTTAGCCTTCCTGTTATGAATATCACAAGCAGTCATTCCTAAGTAGGTCAGAAATTTTCAGATGAGTTTGATGGCTTGTAAGAATGCCATTGATCTTTAGACGTGTTATCTGACATTTCCTGATTTGGTATTTGTGGTATTTCAGAATCATCATTTGCAGAGTCAGAAGACATGCCATATTAAGCAGTGTGAGGAATTGATTTGCCCTCTGTATGCATGCTAATTAAGTGCATTGACTATGGGGGTTAAGCAACATCCTTTCAGACAGCCCAGTATTCACATCTACACTTCTACATACCAAGAGGTTAGTCATGATTATTGACTGAACTTCACTTATTTTCACATAGTGTATTATACATCTTGTACAGCACTATATCAAATGATTTCCAGAAGGATATGTTAAAATAAAGCCTGCCAGATATCTGAAACATATCAATTATCATCGGTAAATGCAAACGTGAAAAGAAAAGAAGAGAACGAAAAACTCAGCAGTGCAAGGTTGACACAACTTATCCATTTCACACAACTTACTGACTTACAGAAGTCACCAAGCAATAACTGAATAGATGGTAATATAAATAGATATATTTTATGAGGCTCAGAGGTGAGAGGCCTTCATCCAGTCAAAAGGTGTTATGCAGTATGATTACATGCAATTAAAAGTGACAGCCTTTCATTAGCGACAGTGAATCTCTGCCTTGGGCAAGATGATCAAATGCACTTAAACACAGATACAAAAGCTCATTACCTTTCTTTCTGCTCCTGTTTAACTTACTAAATGAAAATCAATCTGAAAAGTTTGAAGGATTTTGGGCAGAATTTGAAAATCCAGTTCCATTATGTTCAGGTTTACAATACGACATACAGTACGACAGTAATACTTATTTTTTAGGCCCTTGAAACTGTGTAACAAGTTACACATTGCTAATTGTATTATTTAATGAAATTGTGTATAATATTTATGGGTTTTAAGTGACCAGTGAGTTATGCGCATTTGGTCTGGAGGATTTTGGTTTTGATGTTTGATATGCTACATCGGGCATCACCAAATGGTTGACCGCAGTCCGGATTACGACAGGAGCATCATCAAAAGCCAAGCCAAAAACATTGTTTCTGTTCCATACTCCAGAGCAGAAGGTGGCAGTAATGCACCTAATTACGCTGGCAGGACAATTAAGATTCAAACTGCTGGCAGGACAGTTACATGCTCATTTCTCTCACTAGGAACGGAAGATGGAAAGGGAGTAAGGAGAGGTGGAAAGGAGAGAGGAAAAAGGGAGCTGCTCAAAGATCTGCACTTTTCTTTTATTCAGTAAATTCTGCCCTGTTCTATTTTACCTGTAATGTTCTTTTGCCTAAGGTTCCTGTGTTATTAATGTAAATGTTTAAAAAAGGGGCAACTCAAAAGTCTTTTTGTTTAATTTTTTTCTTAAAGATTAAAATAACTTTTATTTTATTCAAAAGATTCTGAATGTTTTACATTACTTGAAATATAGGCCCTAAGTTCAGGCTTCACAAAGCAAAGCTGTGTTTGCACTTTTTATTTATTTTATTCAGAAGAAATTCAGTGTCTGTTGTCTGTTATTTGGCATGTAGTAAAGACAACTACAGTATTGTTTTCCATTCAAGTGCCATACAAGTTCAGACTGTGAAAACACTTGAAATTTAACAATAAATTATATAGAAATGTATGTGCGTTATTGATTTTATTAACATGAGGGTACACTATTTTAAGTGACAATATAAGATTCGGACCTTTTGCTGGGAGGAAATTTTAGTAACTGGACCTCTTTGAATTTTAATTGAATACCCCTGTGCTACATCATTATTATGTGACTTTGACATGCCACGTTTTCTCAAAGACAGAAAGTCAGGATGTCAAGAAATTCATTGTACACCAAAGCTCACTTGACCCAAGTGTTATGTTTGTCACATCCACAACTGACAAAAGTAGTCTTTATAACAACTGATGGAATAAGCCGTTTATGTAGGTCATGAAGCTTTATATAAACTTTATGTAAAGTGTTAAAGGGTATGCAATTTATATTAAACAGACTTCACCATTGTTCAGTTAAAATTATATTTGGTTGTTCTAAATTGATAACATGACATAAAACAATCCTTATTAAAATTGCATATTTTCCAGATCCAGAATTAGTGAAAATGTTTAGGAGAGCTGATAGAGTCTGTTTGGGATAACCACTGCAGATACTGGGCCAAAAGTACATTCATTCATTTTCAGTTACTATTTTTTAGGGTTGTGGTAGTTGTGGCATGACGTGGGAACACAGCTTAAATCTACTGAGCTTCCTTTCGGGCTTCCAACAACAGGAACTACACAACTCCTCTTGTTTGACAGTCAACCTTACATGAGAGTTTTCCGCTGGACTGAAAAAATGTAGTCGCTTCTATCCTGGCTATATTGTGACGAAGATAAAAAGCTCTTTCCTGTGTCTCAGCATTATCTGAGAGCAATGTCAACCAAGGTCTTCCTGCACCTTGTAAGATGGATGAGAATCCTCTGGAATGTCTTTAGTATCTAATGCGCAAGGCTTGTCCACACAGAGTGGATTTAAAGTTTAATATTGTACGTGAGGCTTTCACAGAATGAGGACAGAAACATAAAGAGCACAAGGTACGAGTTTTTGGGAACTTTTATTGCTTTTAAAACATTGTACTGTGGGATTTTTCTCAGTTAAACACTAAACACGGTCTCAATCAATTAACCGTAGTTAATTCTTCTTAGCTTGTTGTGTATAAACTGTTAGTTTAGTACATTCTTGCTTTTATTCTGGTGTGCATTTCCAAGCTTTATCTTTTGTATGTTTTTCTATAACATTATCAACAATTTTCAAATACATCCTTGGATTATGTTGTGCTTTAATGGTAGAATAAATCCTTTGCCTTGCATTTTCTACGTTCCCTTGTGATCCTGCTACCTGCACAGTGAATTCAATGCTATTCTTTAAGTTAACACAAGCCCACAGAACCAAAACACACTAAACCTATTTAATTGCTTCTCTCAAGGCCCCGAGTCTTGATAAGGATGGGTAAGCAGACTCAAGAAAGACTATCTCTACTCCTGCTTTGATAAGAGTTCTTGTGGTGAGAAGGAAGCTCATTTCATTTCACATCTGACTCTTTTCACTTTTCTTTCTCTCTCTACTCTGTAATAAATGTTACTCTTCCTTTTTTGCCCTACTTCTCCTGCCTCCTCCACTATAAGTATCAGGCTGGATGTTGAAAAAGAAGATTATCAGGCTTCGTTTTAAAATTCTCCGCATTTCAAGCCTCCAGAAATGTGAATACGTCCTGTTTTATGTTCAACACATTTCTTACGAGTAGCATTTAGCTTACTAGACAAATGACCCATAAACCTAAGGGTGGTCCTTTAGTATTAAAGCGATTTGTGGGTCACCCTGGCGTCTGCACCAGAGCCAGTTTAATAAGCCTGAGGAAAATGTAAACAAGATGGACTTGTTAATTCATACATATGTCTGACTCTTCTCTCTGACTGGCTGCACACAGTAAATAGTTTTTGCTCCAAATTTTTTGGCACTCCAGACAGCAATTATAAAAGAAAAAAGGGGCCTGTACCACAGTGCTTGAGTTTCAAGCACACATTTTGTAGATTATTGTGTGCATTTTCACAAATGTGTACATGTTCAGTTTTTTTTTTTAAGTCCTAGGATGTCAAGGTATGTTTCAAAACTGATTAACTGGCTACAGGAAGGTTGCTTTCTTCAAATCTTAATTGGCGGAAAATTTTCCAAACTTCACCATATCAGAAACCATGACATCATGAGGCTATCATACAGTATTACCTCATACTTAATAATCACACACCGAACTATACATGAATTCTGATGTCAGGCCAAAAATCGTAATTATTTACATACTTCACTATTGAGATTTCCTTCCCTGCAAATGTGGAAAAAGTGGCAGATTTGCAGGAATCTTCTCAAATATAAGATACAAAAAACACAAAAACAACAACAACAACAATAATAATAATAATAATAATAATAATAATAATACATTTATTTGGAAGTGGTGATTTGTGTGGTCCAATCCTCAAAATATACAGAACATTTAAAAGGCTATAGATACAGAAAATACTGTTAAAATGATGGGGGGAAGCTCAGTGCTAACATTGTGAAATGCTTGCTAAAGCAGTTTAGCTGATGATGGCCATGTATTAAAACAATCCAGACATGTTTAGAATTGCCACAGTGACGCAGTACAGCAAGTTCTTTCCACCGATTTAATTGAATGGCATCTGGTAGCTATTTACTTTACGAATCTCAACATCTTGTTTATAATTATTGATATTCAAATTCTTACAAATATTTGGACACGGTTTTGTGAAGGTGTGCCAAAATTTGTTGATCTTGTAAATTATTAAATAAAATACTATGGTTCATAAAAAGTTGAATTCGTGCTCACTCATAATACAAGCAGCAGTAGACAGCAAAGAAAATGAAATGAAATGAAGTGACTGCTACGATTCTGTGACCAAAGAGCTTGAAATGAGCGAAGGAACAATACAAATAATGCTCTTTACTTGCACAGAGATTATTTTTCAGAATGCCACTGTTATGCTTGTGATCATTCATGTTCTGATCAATCCTTCACACTTTCTGCAGCATTAAATAAGCCCTGCAACATCTGCCCATGGCTCTATTCTAAATTGTTTGTCTTGCTGTGTGGAGTATACTGCAGGTAATTAGTTTACCAAGACCAGTGGCCTGTGTTCCTGCCCTAGCCTTGCTTCGTTTCACTAATTAACAGTGCAATAGGTGCTCTGTAGGCATATCACCACAAATTAAGGCCATTAAATTAGAGATAATGGAAATACTGCTTTATGTTTCCTTTTTTCCCTGCATTCCTTTTTTAGAACATGTATCCGGTGTTATTCTTGTGTATGTAAAGCTATTGTCATTAAACATACAAGTTGTTTCCCTTAAAAACATAATCATTCCTTAAACAATATAACAGCCATTTTTTATATGTCTTTGAATATTCCATTTATAATATAGGTTCATTAAATTCACTGTGAACCAAAAGTCTGAGACCAGTAAACAAAATGATTCTATTTTGCAAGCATTAAATTTAATACAGAACTACAAATTATATTATCAGTAATAACAATAGTGAGATTTTTAGAATTATTTCATGAATTTGAAGGGTTTTATTTTTTAGGAAGATAAATGGTACAGGTATGTGTCTATTTTATTTGAATGACAGTTTGCACTCGAGCTGGCATGGACCTCACAAGTTTGTGTGAAACCTGAAGATTTACATAATACCAGAACTATGAGAGTGTCACATGAACATGTGTGTTAAGGGATTAGAATTTAACTTTTGTGGAAAACAGTTAACGTCACCAATATGACAAATTTGAGAGCCCTAAAAATAGTTCAAAATTGTGAGTATTAGAAATTCAATATACTAAACATGAGAAATTGATGCAACAGATTTTCATTGTGCTCTTTAAACTCTCTTGATATATTGATTACCAATATAGTAAAGGATAAGCTGTTCCATTTACATCAATGAAAATGAAAACTTGCTTAATTTTATTATGAAATGTGGTTACATAAACAGCACCTGTGCTGTAATTATAATTACATTATTACATTATTGTGTACTGTACATTAGTGTGTTAACTATTTACTTTTACATTTACACAGGCATTGAAATATAACAAGGGCATCTAAAACCTTCTTGTTTGTACTGGGCCTGAGGCCTTTCAGATTCTTATTAACTACGGTATAAGCTGACTGTTTATTAGCATCTGCCTGGGCCATGCATAAAATATATGCAGTGTTATACAGCATACATAATACTTCATCATGCTTTGCATGATCATACATCAATGCTCATAAGTAGCTATAAGAATGTCAGGGTAAATACCATATTATAATTTCTATTCCGAAAGAAATATCATAGGTATTAATGTAACATAATATAACACAGGCTGTGATAATATTCGTTGTGCACGTCATAATGCATCGCAACATTGTGGTGTGTGTGTGTGTGTGTGTGTGTGTGTGTGTGTGTGTGTGTATAGGCAGGATGCAAGTGCATAAAATCAGCATGTCCCTCAGAATGTATTTTAAATGGTAATATCCAGTATTCATGGTCATAACACCAGCAGGGAGTCACATCACAGGTGGATGGCAATAGATACTAATCGAAGAGATACTAATCCACTGTCAGACAATTCATAGTCATAGTCAGAAAAAAAAATGAAACTAGAAATGGCTCAGAAACAAAGGTTCAGAAATACACAATAATGGGAAGACTACACAAAAGCACAAAGACACAGGAGGATATAAATAGACAGAATAATCAAAGCCTTAACACATGGACGCAATCAGGAAAGAACACCAATAACAGGGCGGAGGTGGAGACAAGACCTGAATCACCACAAAGGCATATGTCAGTGTTAACAAAAGTGCATATGACAGGAAATTAAAAAAAAAAAAAATCATGTCACAGATAATGTGCTGCACATCAAGAGGAGACATTTCTATATACAGTACATTACTGTATGTAACTATGTAGGAATATTTATGTATGAATAATATATTTATGCCAGGCATTATAACACTTTATAGAAGTATTTAAAGTATTTTTGCATGCAACGACAAACATTTATAAATCATTTTTTTCAGGCTAATTGTAGGCGCTACAAAATATCATATATAGCATATATAAACAGATTTACAATGCACTATGGATCCATTGATTCGTTTGAAGTGTTGTTCTCATGCCAACCACTGCAGGACATTGGCTTCTACTCCCACTTGTTCTTTCTTTGTGGTTTGGGTATAATGTGCAAGAATAAGCAAATCAAACAAGTCAAATGTATTTACAGGGCAAAAGGACTACTCTGAAGTAACCTTACATAACCTTTTTGTTGCTATTCGTGCTATTTTGTGGATTGGTTCATGCTTAACCACAGCAGTCCCAACTACTATGTACTCTGTGTTGCTAATCTTTCCCGGTTTTAACTTTTGCCAGCTTCATAATCAGCAGCCCCTGTTTAGGCTGCCAGCCTAATACACAGCACCTGTTATAATAATTTTAACAAAGATTTATTCATTTATTCAGTTTCATTCAAACTGGTTTTATACCAACAGCACTAGAAAGTTTGGAGTTAAGACATAATTAATATTATTTTGATATACAATATAATATTATTAATATTATTTTTATTACGGTACCATGGATTTCAAGTCTCATCAATTTATTAAAATGTAATTAAACAAGTACTATCAAGGTACATAACAAATTTTGGGATATTATACTGTGTAATGTGTAATATGCCAGTAGCCAAGGTTAAAGGGTGTCAGAAGTCTCAAAGGTACTACACCCGGCCGGTCAATAAGAAAACCTAAGAAACCTTAAGAAACGGGTGGAAACACTTTGCCAGCTGTTAGCAGAGGGAGAATTGTGTTTTTTTTTACAAATCCGTTTAGTTTTTCTTGTGAGCAGCAAATAATTGAGTCATGTCTGTGTTCTGAGGCAAACCTCACACTGCCCATGCAACTGTTTGATCAGCACTTAAATCCAAACATTAAGGCACATTAAGTAGTAACTCCTACCTTTGAGCTTAAAACAGTTCTAGAACACATATTGTTTTTGAAGGATCGGCTCTTTTAAAAGGGACATGTTACAACAGGAAAATTTGCCTGTGGTGTGCCTCTTTAGTGATTGTTGACCAATGACTAATAGCCTTGGCTAACACACCACCGTCCATACAAACCTTTTGGCCAGACTGGTGGGAGTGCTTGGCCTGAAAGCCTGACTTTCTAAAAGAAAAAAAATTCAAAAGTGCCCTTGAGTTCATGAATACAGTCTGGTTTATTTGTGCCAAATATGTGAAAGAACCCAGAGTTCTGTGCTGGTATTCCTGCTCAACCTTCAGGCTTAAGGGTAATGCTCACACCACCTTTCTGCTCGTACATCAAGCACAGCCGCAAGCTTCAAAACATGTCTGCTTCTCATTATCGCCTGCCATTAACTGCTGTCAGTGTGTCAACATTAAGGATGAATGCTGCCCTACCTTCTCTGGCAGGTGTCAGATCTCACAGCTGATTCATGCTTGTTCTCTGTGTGTGAACACAATCATGATGTCAATGAACCCTAAATGCTCATCTGAATCTTTAGCTCCAGGTCAGTTTGTGGACCAAATTCCAATATGAGTCCACTGATATACTTTAATCCAACTTTGTCCTTAATCCCTGAATTCCCCCAGAGTCACTTTTCCTGGACAGTTTCTAGTTTAATTCCAGAATAGACAATAAAAATGCTATCCAGCTGTGTGGAATCATTCAATTGTTTCATAAACGTTGGTCCATCTGCAGTGTTGTGAGAATAGAAAAATCTCTTTAGTAGATATTATATTCCAGCTTGGTGAGAATAGCACTATAGTACATACCACAAAAAAGTTTGCATTCTGAACTGAACTAGCTCCTCCTTATTTAGTGAAGTGTAGTGAAAGTGAAAGTGACATACAGCTAAGTACGGTGACCCATACTCAGAATTCGTTCTCTGCATTTTGACCCAACCGAAATGCACACACACAGCAGTGAACACACACACACACCGTGAACACACACCCGGAGCAGTGGGCAGCCATTTATGCTGCGGCGCCCGGGGTGCAGTTGGGGGTTCGGTGCCTTGCTCAAGGGCACCTCAGTCGTGGCCGGCCCGAGACTCGGACCCACAACCTTCGGATTACGAGTCAGACACTCTAACCATTAGGCCACGACTTTTCCCAAGATAGCCAGCTACCTATGAGACTTGTGTAAGCTATAAAATAAATGCTATATGAATTTTGTGCCCAGCCCAGGTTTCAAGGAAACATTAGACTAATGCTAACATACAAATTAAAATAATGTAATTATAAAGCAAGCACTAGCAAGCTACTGTAACTAACATTCATTTATTTATTCTGTTAGTCACACACAATGCTTACACACACATGAACACTTAGGATCAGTTTTGGTATGGTTGTGGTAGGCTGGAGGAAACCAGAGAACCCAAAGGAAATGCAAGCAGACAAAAGGGAGACTTGTTAACCCAAACGGTGGACCTTGACACTCCTGCCTACAGGATATCATGCTACCCAGTGGTTAATGTCAGGGAATTGTCAATCAATTTAATTATATGTTTATAGCATTAAAGTACTCTTCATTTCCTCTTTCTGAAAGAATAACCAAAGCTTTGACAATGTCAAACCTGTCACTAACATTAGGAGAAACATTAGGAAATGAATAGGGAACGAATAGAACGAAATTCCTTCTCGTTATAAATTCACCAAATGTCACTGTAAGTGCTACATGTGAATGGGCTGTAAGTACTGTGATCTGCCTTGTCTCCTCATGCCTGTTGATCAACAACTGGCCTGTTTTGATCCTCTTCAAATTGTTGCGTCAAACGTCCTGATGTTGTAACCTCTGCATCAGTAACTGAAGCAATCTGAGAACACCTTACAATACCAAGATTAATCCTGATTTTGAACAACAAACAGCAGTTAAATTCATAGCATTAATCTGTATTTATTCAACGAGTTACAGGTTTAGACACTGAATCTCACAGCTGATGGATTAGTCTTCGAATTAATTTTCTCTTCAGTATGATTTCTTCACGTTAATGTGGAGAGCTTACCACGATTCAATGTCCTAATTAAAGTCATTTGTATTCCAGAGCCAGGGAAAAAAAAGATAAAGATCTATGATAATTGCAGGGATACTCACACTTACATCTGTTCTCTTTGAAAGTCTCAAACAAACATGGGCAAAATAACGTTAGCATATGTGCCATTTGCTAAACCCTTTGTATCTGTGGCTGATGTTTCAATTACAGACGTGTGATGAAATATGCTCATTATGCTGAAAGCTGGTAACCATTGTCTTGGAAACTGCTTTTGAAAACTAGTAACTGCCAGCTTCAATTTGCCTTTCTGAATGTCACTCAAACACAGAGCAGGGAAAATGAGGGCTCTCTGATGCCTAGAGCTAATGAGCAATGATCGCAATTAAAGCTACCATCAAGAGGGTCAACACAGTGGTTTTGTATTTTCACAGTTTTAGCCGTTATTAATTGCAGCGGCTACAGCGGTTTTGTATTTGTGGAAAAGGAACACAATAATAGCAGGAAATAATACTGCTGTTCATGTCAATAGTACTGTACCATTCAGGGTCTCGGGCTATTTTATAGAAAGTAAATAAGAAGCAGTGATATGGTTGTACACTAAGAATTCAAAGCCCTGCTAATAAACAGCAATTAGCAATTTTGAGAATTCCAAGCTGGAAAATCAGGGTTTCAGAGCAACACTGAGTTTTAATTAACAACTGTCTCATTTCTATGTGAAGCTGGCATTTGCTTTAACATACAATTTAAAGTTCATGAGGAAAGAGCTGAGCAAGAAACGAAACTTGCTCCCATGGCACTGATGTTTCCCATAAGTCTCTCTCTCTCTCTCTCTCTCTCGCTTTCTCTTTCACTCAGGAAGCTTTCCGTTGAACCCCAAGATGATCTTTATTCTCCACTGACCCTGGATATATTGCTAATTAAGGTCCCAGAGCAGTGGTGGAAAGGAGGTTCAGGAAGATGAAGAGTTCAGCTGGTGGGTGGTCAATGTAGGAGAGCTGAGAATCCTGGCACAATGCCAGTGTGTGCTGTTAGAAGAAATTGATTTGAAGAGTGGGGGGAGAGCAGGATACAGCGTAATAGAATTAAGTCTGACAAAAGCGCTGACCTAGAGGTTAGATCCGAGAGACAGTGACTCTACAAGGTCAGGCAATACACTGAGTGTATTCTAGTAAGTCAAAAAAAAAAAAAAAAAAAAAAGGATGCAAAAAGAATTGAAGTGAATGTTGTTTTGAGGACAGATTAAAGAAATCAGAATGGATGAAGAAAATGTGCTATACTAGGTTCAGAGCCAACACTGTTTCTCAACAGACTAAATGAAATACTTGATAAAATATAGTAGATGGGATGACAATGTTCTGTATGAAATACATGGCAAAATTTGGTGCAGTTCTTCACTTATTTAAATGCATGCATTCACATACAATCCAGCTTATTGGACCAGAGACGGGCTACATGGATGAACGTGGTGAGTATTCATTCATTCATTTTCTACCGCTTATCCTAACTCCTCGAGTCACAGGGAACCTGTGCCTATCTCAGGCGTCAACAGGCATCAAGGCAGGATGTACTCTCATTCACTCACACACTCACACACTACGGACAATTTTCCAGAGATACATGATAGGTATGATTTTTATTATTATATTATTGCTTTCTAGTCTGATTACCCTAATGATGGATTTAATCCATGAAGCTAGTCCTAAGTGGTCTGAACCATCTTATTTATAGAAATAAACTCATCGGTATCCGTTAAAAGATATTATAAAGGTAAATGCTATCACCATTAGGCACTTATCTGGAACTTTTTGTATAAGTTAATTTTCTGTAACTTTGACAAAGAAATTTTCAGCTGAATATATAAATCTTTTTCTTTTTTTTTTCTTTTTTTTTTTTTTTTTTGGAGTTTCCATGATTTACAGCAAATTTTGTCAGTGGGGAAAAGTGAATTTAAATTAACTCAGTCTCACAGAAACAAACTATCAATCTTTCACTTAAATGCTCCTAATTTCTTTTGAAATATACAGAAAATTCAGAACATTTCCTCATTTTGAAAATAGTTGCTCTTGTGACTGTGTGAATGAAGAGAAAATGCATAAGTCTGGTTTCAAGAGTCAATCATATATTCATTATTGTTTCAACTACGGTAACAAGAACAATTACACAAACAACATTAAACATAATGAATATATAATTTGTCTCCAAAGATTTTAACATATAAGCCTACCTCAGGAACACTAAGCATGAGGCAGGAATGCACGAGGCAGGAATGAATAGATGAGCCAGGAACACATGAACAAGGGAAGCAAGATCATTACAGGGGCCCAATAAACCAAGCGGTTAAACTATACTGTACCTTCAAAACTTGCTAAAACTTTCTGTGCATATATTTTTAGTTATGCAGTGGATCGTCAGAATTTTTTTTTTTTTTTTTGACAAAATGAAGTCTACAGTGTCCTAAGATGCTTGTTCTCTTTATTCCGATCAATGATAATTTATGATATTTAGATAATTAAACTTGAAATTGTTCCAAATTTAATAACTATGTATATCTAATTTTTTCATGCTTGCACATCTTTTCCTCAATGACAAACCAAAGACTGCTAATAAGGCATGTAAATTGTGAAAGAAGGATCTGACCTCCCTTTCTCTATTAAACACACTCCCGCGAAGCATGAGCTCCCTAACTAGCATTCTCTTTTATCCTTTGGTTTACTTTAAATGCCAGTCACAAATTTAAGCATCTAAAATCATGAGAATATCATATTTTGGAGGTGTATTTGATAGAATAGACCGGGCTCTCGGACTTGAGAGCAATAAAGTGTGCTGCAGTAAAGCCACGCTCCATTTCTTAATGGCTCAATACACAATGCAATTTGAGAGGAAGACAGTTTTCACAGCTTTTTTTGTTCCTCATTCAAGAGCAATAATACGGTCCACAGGTAGAGCAGCCCATCATGGCCAATTGTTTCCCTTGCGTATGCTTCATCTAAGCTGGTCTAAGACCTTTTCAGCCTCATTGAACATCAATGGCCCCCTCCTGATCCCTGCTTACCTTAACAACATACTCAGGGATACTGCAGCACCACACTTAGGTGAAAGTGAAGAGAATGCACAAAGACAAAGAATTATTATAAAGAAATAAAATAACTATCCATGCTTCATTTATTTTTATTGAGATGCAGAAGCACCGTCTTGTATAATGTCTTGGTTGGTTCTATGCTCAGTGTTGTTTTTGTGCACGTATTCCCTGTGGCTATGTGGCTTTCCTCTGGGTTCTCTAGTTTATTTTTCAAATATTCACTGATAGGTGGACTATCCTAAACTGCCCCTTACTATGAATGAGTGTGTAAACGTGTGTGCATTATTGTCCCATCCATGGTGTATTTTGCTCTTACACCAAGTGTTTCTGTTTCCATATCCACTCTGACCCTAATAAGGATAAAGCTGGCACTGAAGAATGGATGGATTGATTAATGATTGGAAGGATGAATAAATGAATGGATGATTGAATGGGCGAATGGAAGGACGGATGGATGATTGGATGGATGCACAAAGGAATGGATTGGATACTTCAGGGCAGCGTTCATAGTGCTCCAGAACACCTGCATAAGCAGCTTATGACCTCTCGTATAATTGTACTGTAAATATACATTTATACAAGCTTATTTCAAAAGGTTTAAGCTCTTATAAATAATTATTTCAGCAATATAATATCAAGTATTAAACACTGTCCAGTGAAAGAAAAAATTCTGTTATGTTGAACTCACACAATGGTTATGGAGTGACCTGTTAAACACAAAACAAAATCTAATTTAGATTCAGGAAATTTACATAACGACATAAGTCTCATGCTGACATTTCCATTAATATTCATTAAGCATTAATTAGAACCAGAAATAAGAAATTTGCTTTACTTAGGACAATATACACTACATAACACTTTAATTGTAGTGACTAGTACCTGAACTAGAGTGTGGACTTCTATTTATTACCTAGTTATTGCTTACTGCCTGTAATATGGCCTTTACTTCTACAAGGTATATTTCTACAAGGTATACTCTCACTCACTCATTTTCTACCGCTTATCCGAACTTCTCGGGTCACGGGGAGAACATGCAAACTCCGAACACACAAGGCGGGAATCGAACCCCGCCCTGGAGGTGTGAGGCGAACGTGCTACCCACTAAGCCACCGTGGCCCCTACAAGGTATATTTCAAATTTTAAAAAGTAGGTCACTGTTAATAAAATAAGGATGTCAATTCATTCAAACAGATTCCTCTTTGAGTAAATTTATAGTGGTGGTGACTATAATATCCATTCATCTCTATTACACAAGCCTAAGATTCAAAGTGATTTGTCGCTGCCGAATTTTGAATCATATTAGTGAATCTTCAAGCTCCATTAGTCTGAATGAATGATGGGTCTCCAAGAGTCTGGAGGCAGCATTAGTTATGTTGCAACAGCATCTGGATATCCACTTTCTTTCCAATAAATGGAACCCCTCTTATATTAAAATTGACGTTGCTGTGAATCACTCTCTTTCTGAGCTATGGAAGGTTCTCCAAAATGCACTCAACTCAGTGCAGCCACTTCATCATCTCCCATATGACACGGCGCTGCATTAATACTGTTGGGGTCAGACATTGTGGACTCCACTGTGGTCTGCCAAGCAGCATGCTTTCTGATCATTATACCAAATTTATTCACTGGCTTGCAATCATTCTGAGCATTTCACTACCTTACTACTTTAAAATGATGAATATTTAATATGATTTAATATATGCTACAGATTATTTACTCTCAACCCATATTAAGCAATGAAGCAGACACTAAATATCATGTGTACAAGGTATCTTTTCCTATTAAGGATTTTGAACACGTCTTCTCAGCCTGTGGATTATTGTCCCTAACCTGATATTAACTTATATATGCAAGCAAGATTTGGGGGATTTACAAATAATAATGATAAAACAGCTTTTTTAATACGTTTAATACAGTATTTCCCATATTTCCCATAAAATAAAACAGCCTACGTCTCTATAACTACTCATATGTTGTCATGGTTATATATAAAACCTGAGCTTATATGTTTATAGTGTCATGTGATGACACTTGTACATGATTATACTGAATAATCATTAGAACCCTGTAACGTGACCTATGAAGCCTATCATACATTATAAAAAAAAAGCCATTAAAAGTTCATTGATAATGTGTAAAGTCAAAAGCATAATGCTCATAGTTGAATGCACAACATTTAATATAAATATAAACATGACAAAAAAATGCAAACATATATAATTTCTTTATTAAAACACTGTAGAGGTTATAGTGCAGTTCAGAGTACAGATTATAATGCGTTATGTAAGGTGACATTACAAAGTCATACACTTGTGTACACTTGTGATTTATGAGCAATAATGACCCGTTATGACAACGCTCATTTATAATGCATGAAATAGGCTTAGGTTTTCAAAGGAAGTGTTATAATATTGCTATTATGTCGTTAATAGTGTTCTGGATTATAACAAGCACTTGAGCACATTTAGATATTTAAACATGTTCAGTTGACCTAAATAAGACAGTGGTGTATGGTCTAATGCCTAAAGCAAGGGCTGTGTAATAGGGCATTATAACAGGCCATCAGTTCTAAACTCATGCTTTATAATATACTTTTATAAAAGCATTTATACAAGCTTTTGCCAGAAATATTGTATTATGAAGACTAGATGGTATTGAGAATGCATTTATAAAGAAATACAAGATTTATTGCAAAATACTGTATTTAATATAGTATTACCTTCACGTTTATCCTTGGTCGGGATTGAGAGTAGAGAAAACAGAGACTGAAATATTTATATTTTGGTCTTAAATTTTCATCAAGGTAAGTGTTGGACCGGGTCCTACCCTTCTGATAAAGAAATATGTGGATGAATCTCTCATCTATTTTACTTTCCACATAACCCAATTGCTATATTTATCATTTTTAGTAAAAACACTGTGAACTGAAATTCATCAACACTTCACTGTGACAACAGGCAGAAAAATAACAGCGACTCCTCTGCGTGACAGTGGCTTTGGCTCAGCCCAGTGAGGCTCCAATTTTTTATCAAGATTCATGGCTAAGCCTTCATCACCAAGCCCACTTTAATTTTCCTGTTCCACTTGGTTTAAGTGAGAAAAATCAGTATTAAAAAAACCCTCTCATGGTTTCAATATCCTGATACGTTGCTATGGCCGAAATGCTTTCATCAGAAAACAATAAGCTGTTAAGCCACATGCCTTCAATATGTATGCTTATGAATACAAATAAATAAGTTATGAATCCCACATCAAACTATCAATCTGTTCCGCTTTAATCTCAGTGTTTCCAGGTTCAAGCATATACACCAGCTCAGGCCTCCAAATGCTCTAGTGGCAATTCCCTGTCTAGGATCACGTTAGATGAGATGTTGGCGTGCTGAGTTGTGCCCTCAAGCACTCTATTTGGACAAAATGGCACTACACAATGTCTTCCAGAAACCACCCACACTCCCACCCTCACCCAAGCACACACACACACGCGCCTTTTCTTGCCACAGACTTCACACGTCTCAAGGATTTTCTCATGCAATATACAACAACAGAACAGCATGTCTACATCAAAGTGCTCCACAGAGGATGCTGTGGCACAATACGACATGAAGAGGCCAAAACAGAGAGATCTTTCAGTTCCAGCTGGCACTAATTCATGCTAATAATTAAAGGAATGGCACATAAATTTTCCCAAGGAACAAATTATATTGTAACATACACAACAAAATATCACAGCATGAGTTACTGATGAAAACAATTCTAATGGGAGAATGAGGACTAGGTAGAAGAAGTTACCAAACATTGTGTAGTTTTCTAATACAGAGAAGTCTGGTAATAAATTGGCTTAGTCACAAACCAGTCTCTCTTAAACCTGCTATATTTGACTCTTGTGAAAAATATCGTGTTTGTGAGCTTAGTCACAACAACCTGATTAAATGTCTAAAAGGAGGATATGTATCTGTTTAGTGCACCATATTTATATCTCTGTATATATACTACAGTATATATACCATATCTATACAGTATCTGTATTTGTATCTGTATCTGCACTTACATTTTAACATGAGGCACTCATGACCAGGTTGTTATGGAAGTTTGTTTTGTTTTGTTTTGTTGTAATTATTGTTTCAGTACGAAATGTTCTGAATTGTAATTATTTTGAAGATTTAAGTCATTGTTTTAATTATTATTTCTTGTGGCTGACTGCTGTTTGGGGAGATTATTATACTATTGTGAGATTATACTATTGTGAGATTTTATCTTACTGTGACTACTTTTATTTATATATATATTTAAAA
Source organism: Tachysurus fulvidraco (assembly GCF_022655615.1). Lineage (NCBI taxonomy): Eukaryota > Metazoa > Chordata > Actinopteri > Siluriformes > Bagridae > Tachysurus > Tachysurus fulvidraco. The sequence goes on from NC_062526.1 coordinate 8,677,772, forward strand.
TGTATATATAATTAAAATGAAAATACAAATATGATTGATATAGGGTTCATAACTTGTCTCAACTAATTTATCTTAACTAGACAGTTTATTTAATCTATCTTGCACAGTTATTGTTTTTGTGTGTATTTGCTTGCAATGCTTTCTAATAAATGTATTTCTGTTTGGCAAAATATAGACAAAGCTTTATTTACACCACTTGGACCTGAACACAGTCATTCATAAATTAGTGACACCTGTTCATGCTAATGAATGTACTCTTTATTCAGCCAGTTAGCTTAGCTCTCCAATATTATTTGAGCAACTTTTTTTTGAAGATCCCCTTTAGACCCCTAGAACATTTAGATCTTCAGGTCTTGTGCTCTAATGACCACTAGTCTATGACTACAACTTCCTTTGACTATACAGTCCAAATAACTCTGATGAAAAATATCTATCACAGAAATAGTTCTTTAGGCTCTTACCTTTCACCTGTACACCAATTCGGAAGTAGACATCTGCGGTGCTAAGGTAGCGCTCCACCAGAATGTAGTACCATTGCTCCCAAGAAAGCAGTGGCACCTCCAGCTCACATGGCATGTTCTCTCTGCAATCCACAGCACTGGAGTTGTGGACTGGTGGAGCTCTAGCTCGCAACTTCAACAGAACTGGGCAGCTCTCAGTGCTCCTGTTCCGGGTGTTGCAGTCCACCAGCTGAACCTTTACTGAAGATATGTAGCTGGGGATAAATACTCTGTAAGACAAACAGGAATTAAATTTAAGTGGTTTGTTTGGTATGTTTGGACACAATTCCTTATGTTCTACAGTATTAAGTGTGGCAATATGTATGAACCTTCAGTCCTAAGACAATCTCCTGGAGCATATTTATTTTACACATACAGTATTATTACTATTGTCCAAATAATATTCGATGGAAATTCTGCTTATCATACTGCCCATTGATATCACTGCTAATATAATCAATACTATGTATCTATATACAGTATATGGAATATATATGCTTATATATAAATATTACAAATATACATCACTAGATCTAAATCAGACTAATACACTATTAAAAAAATAATTTCACGAGATGCTTTCTTACCCACTTCCTTCACACTTGAAGTAAACGTTATGCATATAGACAATTAAAGGTTCATTTGCAAGTTATTGAGTACAGAAATATTGAGAAGTGAGAAAATGAGAATGCTAGTTTCAGAGCCTCTCACATGTTCAGCAATAGAACAGATTATACGCAAGCGATAAAGATAAAGAGTAAAAAGATAAAGCAATGCTTAATAAAAGGACGCTTTTGGGTGGTTATGTGTCCAAACACAGTAATTAGAGTCCACAAAACCTGACAGCTGGCAAAGCCATGGCCACATACTGCTGACAATGTTGTCAACATTTCAGTGGGATACTTGCTAGCTGCAGTGGCACAAACTATCTGTGACATGCAAGGCTTATATTTTATACATATATATGTCTTCATAATTGTTTGAAATAACAGATTTGGTAAGTGCATAATGCCCATGTGACCAATCACTTTGCTATCATTTTCAGTCGCTGAGCAGTCAGAAGAATAAAGAGGTAATAACATCACTGTCAAGAGGTCACAGTTATTTACATGTTATTGAGGAACTTCATGTGAAAATGAAATGCAATGTAAATATTATTACTGTTCATAAAATAACAGTCATTAAATTCTAAAATATCTATTCTTCTAAAGTGGGCTGGAAAGTGGACTGGGTTGAAAATAAATCCTCAAACCTTCCTGGGCTTGGATCAACACAAATGCAGTTGAACAGGCTCAAATGCTTTAAGATGTTCTCTAGCATGCAGTTATTAATAGGTGTAATAGGCTTAGAGTATTATATAAGGAATAGTAACATAGGAAACTGAATTCCACAACCTGTTCAGAAAGTGAATACAAAAGAACCTAATGTTATACAGCATATAAAAGATTGATAACATTGATGATCTAATTATGGTGGCATCTGTCAGTGGGTGGTATATATTATGCAATAGTGCACATTCAGTTATTAAAGTTGATGTGTTGGAAGCAGGAAAAAATTAGCAAGTGTTTACGTGTATCTAATTATGTTCTACCTACTTTTGGGAAAGGCATTATGGGTGTGATGGTCAGATGTTAACAATCTTGGCCATATATTGTATATCATGTTCTCACATGTAATATGTCATATCTGCATGTAATACTGAAATTGGTTAATTGTGTTATGTTGAACCCTAAAGAGAAGGATAACTGGCTCAGGATTTCTTGTTATTCATAGACATAAACTAATTACAGACCTAGGCGAGTTTCCATTTTTTCCACCCATGACACAGTTCATTCTGTCTCCACTTTTGTAGCATGGTAATTAAGCAATGTGAACAAGGCATCAAACACTTAATCAAACAGAACGCATTTTGTTTACATGATCCATCACGACCGTTCCAGTAAACAGACTTCTTTGAATTTAAATTGTCTCTTTGGAATCTGCTCCCATTTCATTCAGGCTTAAATGATGTATTGCTATTTCCAATTTTCTGCACCGTTATGTTTATTTCACAAGTAATTAAATAATTTCAATTTCTGAGTAATGTTTATTCTGGTGAAAAGTTTATTAAATTGTGTAGTGAGCCTGACATGAGCTTGATTTGATGCCCATATTTGGACAATATATTTAGAAAAGGCTGCAACTCCCCGTTTTTATAATTGTGGTATATAATGGCATGTTGATTTCAGGGTTATCTTTGGTGAATTAAATAAATAAAATAATTATATGTTTCGGTATAAATTAACTATTTAAATAATGAGAATTTGAGTGCTGGTAACTAAATATGGCATGAATTGTGAATGCATTTTTTTTTATAAGGCTATGTACTGTACAGCACACAATAATGCTCTTTTTCAATGGTGATCTCTAGAGTTGTCTCTGTATCCTGAATGATTAAATATTAGTTGTCTGCATATTTTTTTTGTTTGTTTTCAATATCCAAGGCACTACAGAGGCTGAAAGTGTCCTCTAAGCAGATACAGTATTTTATTGACAGCAGCCAGAATGTGAGGAGAAGCTCATCATAAATTACAGAAATATTCTGACATAAAAATCATGGACTCTACTTTTTGTCCATTCACTTTTGGTCCATTCTCTTTAATAGAATGACACCCACAAAATAATCAGTAACAGTGCATTAAAATATTATCTACAGTATATAAAATTCAAACTTTTGTATTTCATGGTTTGAAGGTACAAAAAACAACAACCAGATATCATGAACAAACATTTCAATTTCTATTTTGTTCAATTTCATGCACAGGAAAGGGTATAAACACTAACCCTTTATATGATTTGGTGCTGTTTATTGAACTGAAGTGTTAAAAAATTTCACACCATTAATTTTCCAAGGTTATGCACTGCACTGATTTCACACCTATGTGTCTTAGATGCTTTCATTTCTATTTTAAGAAAGTGCTGCTTGCTATTTGAGACACTAATTAATATTTGAACATAATAATGATGGAGGCCCGTGCAAGAGAACAGAAAAAGATGTGCACAGAATGATGAAGTGTGTGTGTGTGTGTGTGTGTGTGTGTGTGTGTGTGTGTGTGTGTGTGTGTGTGTGTGTGTGTGTGTGTGTGTGTGTGTGGTACAGACATCCTGCTGTTAGTATGCTGAGGAGTGCTGCAAATGGCACAAACGTCCTTATCAGCCTCACTAAAGCACTGGAACCTAAAAAGATATCAGACTCATGATTGTGGAGTATGCCTACAAAAAATGAGCCTTTCAGCATCATCATATCAGGGAGCACTCTCTCATTCCTAGCTGGACTACTGCCTGAGTATATTTGCATGCTTGTGTGTGCTCATCTATCTGCATTTGTATATGTGCTCATCTTTCTGTTTATTTAGACTCCATGTGATGGTGTGCAAGAGTAAAATGTCCACTCACTTGTAGAGAACAGATCTGTTGTGACCTGGAATCATCTGGTCTATGAAGTAGCCAGGGTAGAGCACTGAAATCCCAATAAGCCTCTGGACTATAAGCTGAGGCTGGAAGAGGTACTGACATTCTTCATGAAGACCCTAAAGAGAGAGATGAAAAAACATAAACAAGCTGTCCTGATCACTAAATTCAACTTGCGCTTGGCTGTGAACTGAGATCAAAGCAATCATCAGGACCTACTGAGACCAAGTTACTGTCTAAACAAGAGGCAGCATCATGTTCCTTAACTGTCAGCTATCACTCTGTTGTGTGACAACACCTTTGCGTTGGATGCTGCTTCGCAACTCACGCTTCACATGGCAGAAACAGATCAAACACACGGCTAGCATAAACTGACACATGCGCTAGTTACTTTGCAAGAACATGAAATCCTTGACATTTGAGCTGTTATACAACAAAGAAATGAGTTATTCATCCATTTTTCTGTAATGGAAGCATCTAAAAGGATAACATTTTTTCAGCTGAAGATCATATTTAGGATTTAATGTGAATTTTATATTATAGCAGGAACTGACAAGCTCTGCTAGCAAAGAGATTGCTGGAGAAAAAACAAATAAAGAAGGATTTTAGTCTAATTTGTCAAATGCTCACATAGGCACCAACAAGACAATGGCATTTTCAATGAGAGTTGGCAATTCTATGAAGTAGGAAGAAAGCAACCTGGAAAGGTTATTCAGAGTTTATGCAAGTAAGAAGCAAAGCAATGGGTTGACAACCAATAAGAATGTGACAAGGTAGACTCTGTGCTATAAGCAGGATAGATAGAAATGTGTCAGGGGCTTCATCCACATAGATTTGCAGTTGGACACATTGTTTTGTATATGTTCTGCAATTGGCTATGCATTTATGTGTAGACGTTTAATACTATTCAGGCACTGCCAAGGAACCAATCCACTAGAGACCAATCTAGACATTAGAAAATGAAGCCAGTGGGAATGCAAGACAACATTTAAATCTAGCATATAGTACAGTATGCTGTCGAGAATTTAAATGTGTTTGGCCCAAACCAAATAGGCCTACAGATGTAATCAATACATGCCCTAGTTCTTATGTATGCTGATGTAAAATCCCAGTTGTATAACCATGTTGCACGATTCTCAGCTGCTGTTTGCTTTTGTGGAAGCCACTGGCAAGAGAATCACAGCTGAGATCCAAAGACTGCAAGAAAAACAAAGAATTTCCACAGCATCCAAAAGTCACATCAGCTCAAATTAAAGAACAGATGTGCTGTATAGATTCGCAAGGACAAATTTTCACATGGAGATTGCACAAGGGAATGAGGTGAGAGAGAGAAAGGTGGGAGAAAAAAGTGAGGGAGGCGGTTGGAGGGGTGTTCCATCGGAGCTTGTATTATTTATTATGGTACATGCTGCCAAATTACAATGCAGCATTTCATCATTCACCCTCTGGCCTCTCTCAGTAGCAGGTAGCCCTGTCCTCAAAGACATTAATCATTGTCAAACTGCGTCCAAATACCACCCCTCCTCCTCTTCTTCATCCTTCCCCCTCTCCTTCCATTCTGGTAGATTTTTCATGCTGAGTACGGAAATTCCCTCAACATTTCTCTTATACATGATCACCCCAACCTCTCAGGTGAGAACACTGGAGTTCGTGCAGCAAAAAAGCTTCTGTGTGACATCTTTTCTTATTTCTATTGACTTCTTCTGTTACAGTTCAGAGGGCACTTTGAGGTAGAATATATTATTTCATGGCTAACTGTACGTTCCAGATATGGTGATGAGGGGATTCTCATATATTTGAGACAGTCCTGACAGAGACATAGTGCAAATCAGTGACGCTTTCCCACTGAGGTCAGTCAGCCATGTTATTACTACATACGGTAGAGAACAAGTGGCTAATTTATCGCTGTACCTGTCGGCTCAATGCAGCAAAACAATAACCCTGAGACTGAAAACTACCTAAACTGCACACTACTCCTTACACTCATGTACTAGTATAAAAAATGACCAGGACTAAAGTAAGAGGAAGGAAAGAACTAATAGTCTTCTGGTGGAGTGCTATGACTTGTGTAATGATTTTAGTGCCTCAGTGATTACTGTTTAATTAATCTTCTAATCATCATTAATTATTTAACATACAAATTGGCTGAAAAGTTATTTTGTAATACATTCAGAGGTTTTGTTTGTAAAAAAAAAAAGTCCTAGGTGGGTTGGCTATGCTAAAATCCCCCTAGGTATGAGTGTGTGTGTGTGTGTGTGTGTGTGTGTGTGTGTGTGTGTGTGTGTGTGTGTGTGTGTGTGTGTGTGTGTGTGTGTGTGTGTGTGTGTGTGTGTGTGTGTGTGTGTGTGTGTGTGTGTGTGTGTGTGTGTGTGTGTGTGTGGATGTGGTACTGTGATGGACTGGCAGCCCAACCAGGCTGTATTCCCACCTCATGCCAGTGTTCCTGATGTAGGCACTGATCCAACACAACCCTGACCAAGATAAAGAAGTTACTGAAAGTGAATAGATAGATAGATAGATAGATAGATAGATAGATAGATAGATAGATAGATAGATAGATAGATAGATAGATAGATAGATAGATAGATAATATGTATATACTGTATGTTTTTATATACTTTACTATATAGTATCTCATTAGTAACTCCATTGTTAATTTATTCATTCTGGACTGTCGTGGTTTTTTTTTTTTTTTTTTTTGTGCTAATGGTCATGAAGCACATTTTCATATCTTTATAGGCTGATTTGTGGATCAGTGCTGTTGGACAGGTGTCATTCCACAAGCCATTTGTGGAGTCATGAAGTGTTCATTATCTCTTGTGTATCATCATGGTCTAATTCGCTCTCAGCTTGATTAGTGTGCTCATTCATTTTGTTACAATCTATCTAGCAATCACTTATCCTACCAGCCACCAGACCTAAAATTGTCTCACTGGGTGATTTCTTTTGGCTATGTGATATCTCAGACCTTAAATCTGGACATGCAGAAAAAAATAGTGTTAGCTTGATTTTATCATTGCTTTCTGATATTCTTATAACCTTGATTGCATAATTCATTAGCAATATCTTAATGATTCATTTGCATCCTTATAAAAAGCATTATTTAGATATTACAATTCTCAAACATCTTTCTCTCTCTCTTAGCTCATACTTTTCCTACTGTGGTGGCTGCTGATTTCTGATCAACACCCTACAAAGCACACAGATGCAGATCTGCCATCGGCTTAAAATGGTAGACTGGCAATGAAGGCAGGATAATAAGGATGGAAAGAGAAGTGAAAACCACCTCCACCATTAAATAACAAACTGGAGAAGGAGCCCCATCTGTTGTTTGTGCATGGCTGCAGACATAAAGCACAGCTGGTGCTGAAAATGGGAGGAGGAAGAAATATAGCTTTGCCTAAACCCTCCAAACATCCAACTCCCAACATCTCTATGATTCCACTGCATCATTTCAGCATTGTGTAACTGAATCCGCTTGGCATCCTTACAAAAGCTTTATTTAATCATATGACATGCAAATATACTTCAAATCTCATATAGTCTCTCTGCATGCAACAAGTGCCACAGTCTCAGATGTCTTTCCCTGTGCTTTTCTCATCTCCAGCTCCTGTAATGGCATGGATGTGCTTGAAAAGTCTTCCCTGTTGCCCAAAACGTCTCACTTTGTATTAGTTAGGTAAGCATTGGAAAAAAAAAATAAAATCCTGCACAGCTTGAACAGAAGCTGTGACTCAGATCATCTTACCGTCTAGCAGTTTTTTAGTCTAAGTGCCACCCTATTAAATTTTGTTGCCACGCAACCTGAGTAGACTAAATGGCTTCCCCACTGCCTCCTCACCTGGAAACACAATTAGAGTGTGTTTTGAACCATACAAGGCCAACACTCTGGGGAACTAGAGATTTAAGCTAGACCTTGCACCATTCTCACCATTCTCTAGTTTGGTCTTTGCTTCAACAAATCTCTGACTGGGCTTAATAATGCACAGCAGACCAGTGAGAATGAGTGTTATGAATAACTTTCCTGCCAACAGCAGCTGATTGAAAATGCTACAGAGAGACAAACCAGCACTAAATTGACAGATTTCCTCCACTTGTGTGGCCACAGTCTAAATCAAACCTTGGTGTACTGGGCGAAATCATATCTCCAGGCTCTTGACAGCTCCCAATTATCTCATTGATTCAGGAAGAGAGTGTGGTTAGCTGGAGACAAACTGTCATTGCACTGAGCGTTTGGTCATTGCTGATCCATAATAGCAGCTTGAGTTAGCAGAGATGCTCCGGTGAACTGTGCCACTTTGACTTTCTAGATGTTACATTGCAGAGGTGCTCACTGATTAGACACCAATATGGGGCTGGCTGAAATGGTCTTCTGTCCTTCGTGCATACTAAGCATTGACAATTTACCACAGTGTAAGAAATTTTGGAATTTCCAGCTACATAAATTTTTTCTTGCTTACAAAACCCCAGATGCTACTAACATGACTGACCTGCGACAACAGCTGGCTTTTAATGCTTAACCATTTGTCACTAGTTTATGTGTATAAATAAGACTATTTTAAGTGGTCATATTTTGTTTCACTTTTGGTGCCAAGATAAGATGGATTTGAATTGGAGAATAACACATATGTCTCTGTCTAATTGTCTTTTTATATCTTGTTTTTGTAGTTGACGGTTTTATTGTCAAATCTGTGCAAATCTTTGAAAACTATTCTCCTTACCAATCTGCTACGTTTAGATAAATCATTTGCGTAAATGCATGCGACATCCACTGGATAAGATGCGACAGAGGATCCACAACAGAAGCTGCGATCATTCACTAAACAAGAATAACACCACCATTTTGTTAACATGTGCCTAATTATTTTTGAGTATTTGGTCAGATCCACTGAAATATTTTGCTGGAACTACATCCAAACCCCAGTCCATCAGGTGATGACTCCTGCTGTTTATCACAATTACTTTAGTCACACAGATGCTAGAGAAATTTAATGGCCAATTTTTGCTTAACAAGATGCAAATAATGACTTTAATCTTATCCCACATGAATCTACGCTAGATTTCAGTGCTGAATCTAACAGGCTGCAGAGTCCATATTACACCTCATAATGTCTAACCGGTTCAGTCGAACAGCTCACATGTTGACTCATAAGCTGACTTTTATGTTTATGAGACAGCTGTTGTTTACTGTTTACAGGACAGCTGGGTCTCTCTGACCGTGTCAAACCTCTTGATGACATTGTCTAGCGTTGGAGAAAAATGGCCAGTCTCCATAACTGACTCTGAGTTGTTGTACACAGTAGCTGATAAAAACATTTGTCATTCAACTCAATCTGTCTTGCATATGACTTTCTTCTACAGGTATTAATATTATTCTTCCAGCCTGGAAAATATAACTTTAGATTAGGGCTGTAATGCAATGGCACTTTGTGTATCAGTATCTTTATCTGTTTAGTGCTCTATTATATAAATATCAGTATATATTACATATTCGGATTTAAGCCCAAAATAGGCTAAAAAGTTTTTTTAGGTCTTTTATTTAAAAAAATAATAAATCCATACCACTAAGCACCCAGAAAATCCTGGACAAAAAAAAAGAGATCGAAATACCAGCATATCAACATGCTCTGTGAATTCTTGCTCTGACAGTTCATAATTGGTCTCACATGGAAATGAGCGTGCATGAGCCAATTTCCTTTTTTTAATTCCACTCATGCAGTTATTATTTTCTTAGGAACCTGTCTGAGATATACTTTAATGTTAATTTAGCGAGTTGTATTTCACAAAGTTGAACAAACTAGTAGACTTACAGTATGTAAAGAACTGCAACACGAACCAGGCAGAGACTAATGATGAATGAAGGTAGCATACGAACGTATCGCACAGCTCCTAAATTTTATATCTGACCATTCACATGACTTGCGTTGTTCTCCCAGAGACTCACACCTCTAGACATAATCAGATGCACTGTGAACCGTTCTGGATATAAAATATAAATACATAAAAATCCCGAATAGTGCAATATATACAAAATGGCACTACCGTTATCATTCAGAGATTCAGGTGAAATTAACATATTTTCCTGGTTGAGTATGGTGTATTGAATCCAGGGTTTGCCATTTATCATGGCCACATTGCAATATAGTCCATTTCCAGGTATAATATTCCAAAATATTGCATACATTAGAGAAAACTTTCTATTTTGAGACAGTCATCTCTACACAGAGAGTAAAGCTGTTGTTACTCACTACAACTGGAAGAAAAATCCTAACCTACTGTCTATATACGATGCAGAGATGAACCACAATATAAGCAGCCAATTATAAATGCGGTGGCGGGGTACAGAAAAGTCTCCGCATATTAACTCGGCTCTTTGAGAATCTGGGATTTATATGGATTGGTAGATCATAAGAGGATGATTTTTTTTACAAAATAGAGTTTGACAACAAGCAATTTCACAACCATTAGGTTAGGTCTGAAAAAGCGTTTATATTATGTGCAAAGACAACGCTAACTAGCTGATATAGCCGAGCCATTCCTCGTTATTGATTGTGCGTGTTTTCTGCACATCGTTAAGCCTGTATCTAAATGCACACTTATTGCACACTAAAGAAATTGTGTCAACAAACAATAAAAAGCACATTTGATTTAAAATGTTTATGTGCAGCAACACCATTAGTTTTATATCCATTATGGGCCGGATAATGGTGGTCATAAGTGCACAACATGTACTAATTTGTGTATGACTATTCAGAATGCTAGGGTATGAACATGCCTTTTTTAAATGTGCTCCATTTGCTGCGTCTCTTTTTCTTACTTCAGTTTCACAGCCTGCTATATATTTGTTTTAACTTGCAGAAAGCCATTATTAGATCCCAATTTAGCTGCTGCTGACACCAAATAATTTAAGCATTTCCCATGATGCATGATTGACCCTGACTATAACCCTGATTATCGTTCTGGGAAAGTCAACACATTTTGTCCATTGGAAAAAATGAGACATGGATGCATTTGCTTTAAGTTGGAGCCAATATTTTGGTAGTAATGAAAGGTTTGCAAGTGTTTGTAATGACTTTTCCAACACCAAGTTATGTAACACAATCTCTTTAGTGCATCAAATGTTCACATCTCCATTTTAAAAAAAAATTAACATTAGTCTCAACTAGACATTTTGTTTGTACCTACTGTACCTGTAATATTGTCTAATGAATGTCTGTGATTTTATTGCCCAAAATATGATCAAATAAGATGCCGAAATTAAACCACCATGACTGTAAACACAGGAGGCAGGGTGGCTTAGTAGTTAGCATGTTTGGGGTTAGTGGTTAATTATAACATCTGCCCTGTATGCACAGATCATGTTGCCCCTGTGCTAAGGGGATTTCCTCTGGGTACTCCGGTTTCCTCCCCAGTCAAAAAACCTACACAGTAGTCTCATTGGCATCTCTAACTTGTCTGTAGTGTGGACTATATCCCTAATTTGCTCAGGTTCCATACAACACTGTGTAGTAAAAGTGCTAAGAAAATGGATGGATAAACTAGGATTGCTAAGGATATAGTGCTTGAGTTTATGTGCTTGGGTTGTTTTCTTTTGCGTCCTTAATGTGTACAGACATTTAGTGTGTAAAAGTTTATAAAATTCATTTAGTTCATAAAACTTGTATGTACTGTATATGAATACAAGAACAGTCTGTTGTATATTCTGTCTTTCCAACAGAGAAAATCGATTCTAATAACTAGACACATTTGGCACCTGAGCACATTAGTAATAATTCATGACCGACAAGGATAACACATTTGCTCTTAATTTTCCAGAGCTTGCTAACAGGACGACAGCCATTATCCAAGAGGTCTGAATGTTTGATTTAGCATTATGAACCAAAGGCTTCCACCAGAATCAATAACATTTGCATAAAATGCTTTATAATGAGCTCACAGTCTGCTCTCACCTTGACAGAGATTTTCCCTTCATCCTTTGGCAGATGTGCAGCCAAGAACCAGTCTCCAGGGAGAGGACTGGTAACATTGAACACACCGGTGGTACGGTTGGGCAGCGTCCATGTCAGCGTGACAGCAAAGGACCCTGGGACTATGGTGTCCTTCGGGAAACGGGTGTTCAAGGGGTTGATGACTGGCGGTGCTCCCGACCTAAAATACCTGCAAACCAGAGAACACATTCGATATATGGAGGTGCATTGACAGGAAGAGACGGAGAACAATACAGGATTCATAAGTCATCACTGTTTAGTTCTATCTAAAGTTCTGATTTACTAAAATTATAGCTGTGCTTCTGTCATTACTGCTTTCATAAATCAAACAAGCAATAAGCTCAGCACATTTAATTAGATTTGGGTGAACAAGCAACACAGTGTGTGTGTGTGTGTGTGTGTGTGTGTGTGTGTGTGTGTGTGTGTGTGTGTGTGTGTGTGTGTGTGTGTGTGTGTGTGTGTGTGTGTGTGTGTGTGTGTTTGTGTACGGGAGAGAGAGAGAGAGAGAGAGAGAGAGAGAGAGAGAGAGAGAGAGAGAGAGAGACGGAAAAAGGACGTCAAATAGAATTCAAAATACGCTCCAATTTCCCTCTCTTTTACAGGAAGTTAAACAAAGCACAGCGACTAATACTAAATTATGCATGAACTAAACTGAAGTGTAAAATAAATATTCCAACATTGAGCTATTTTTAATGTTTAGAGGAACGATTCAGGAATTTGTCAGGTACTCAAGCAGAACAATGCTTTTTGCTATGCCGTAATCTTAGCTAAAGTGGTGAAAAATGATGCAGATCAATGAGTGGAATGCTTACATGTTTTCGAAAGTCTTTTGTTATTTATTTTTTTATGTGAGAGACAGAGGGCTAAAATGGTGCCTTTCTCCTTCAGTGCTGCCATTCAAGATTAAAAAGAGGTCTGACAGCCGGAATCTGCCACGGATCATATGACATGAAAGCCTTCACCTTCCATGATTTCTTTCGCTTGGCCCAGTGAGCTGGGATCCTGTACTATGTCAGTTGGAATCCTGACAGGCTTCAAATGCAAAATACTCTTGTGAATAGGAATCACAATAACAGCTGACAATTGCTTTCTCACTCTTCTTTTTTATTTTTATACTATGTAGCAGACTAAAAGAATTAGTAATATGTGCATGCTTAAAATAAACTGTGTGTGTGTGTGTGTGTGTGTGTGTGTGTGTGTGTGTGTGTGTGTGTGTGTGTGTGTGTGTGTGTGTGTGTGAGAGAGAGAGAGAGAGAGAGAGAGAGAGAGTGCTTGTGTCTGTCTGTCTATCTGTGTCTGTCTCTGTGTGTGTGTGCTTGTGTCTGTCTGTCTATCTGTGTCTGACTGTCTCTCTGTATGTGTGTGTGTGTGTGTGTGTGTGTGTGTGTGTGTGTGTGTGTGTGTGTGTGTGTGTGTGTGTGTGTGTGTGTGTGTGTGTGAGTGAGAGAGAGAGAGAGAGAGAGAGAGAGAGAGAGAGAGAGAACACTGTGTAATAGAAATGAACACTTATTATCTGTGTGTGTATCTTGCTCTCAGTGAGTAGGTCTGTGCTCTGTAGAGTGTGTCTCAGCTCCATTAATATTTAACAATACAAGTCCATGTGCAAATGCAGCAGCAGATTGTAATGATATCCTTAAGCATATCTTCTTCAACAGGGCCACTGTACTGTGGATGTGGTGGGTTTTTCTCCCTCACTTCCCACACAGACACCATCCCAGAGCGGTATAGTGCTCAGATCTCATTGTCTACAGTCTTTGGCAGATAATAACTCAAACTGCAACTGTAGGGTTGTTCGCAAAATCATACCACCCTCCTCTGTCTCTCTGTTCACCCAAGGAGCTTGTATGTCTGGAGCATGTCAGTGCAGAGAGGCTTTTGTCCTTGTGGTGTACAGGTTTATTTTTGTCCATGAGTAAAAAAGAGTGTCGTGGCTGTGTGAGTTTACCTTAGTCTTATTTTCAGTATAATTGTGATAAATAATAATTGAGCAATTGAAAATCAAGATACTATGAAAAGTCCCAGCAAGACAAAAAAAATAAGAAACCTTTATAACGAGTCAGGTTTTTGTAGAAGAGTGAATTGTAAAATGAAATGAGCCTGATTACTCATGAGTCAGATTTTTTTATCCCATTATGTGCCTCACGCTACAATGTGTATCTTAATGAGAAAATTGAAACATGCATAATTTTGGATATGCTACACACCATTATCCATTATGGACACCATTAAATTAATTTTAAAAATCAGAAATGTTAAAACTCACTGAAGCCAAATCTGATTTGAAACCCATTGTAAAACTGTCATCTCACAAAAGTGGATAAAAAGCAGTTCACAGAATTGCACACTGAAATCATTCAGATACATTAAAATGAACAAGGATCATAATTACATCTGAACTCTGAAGACCGCATGTGTAATGTTAGCTTCAAATATTTTTTTTTTCAGAAGAACTCAATTGCAAATTACTACACAACCACCTAAACACCAAATCACAAACATCCTGACATTGTTCCATCTAATTGTGCAGCCCTATTAAAATGGGCCATACATCAAATTTCCATGTGACAGGACATATCAGCTTTCATTTCCTGATATTTACATCCCGTGTTAAACAATATAGAAAACAATACCCTTGGTAGCAGACCATATATTTAAGTGAGCAAAATACTATTTAATATTTATTTGCATGGGTTAGAGCTACTTTGACTTAAACATTCTGAGGTTGCTATTCACAAGAAGCATCTGCAAATGTGAACCATGCCTCTCAAAAAAAGAGATTTCAAGACATACAGTACAGTCAAAAACTGTTGATTTGCATAAAGCTAGAATGGGTTACAAACTTATCTTAGAGAGCTTAGATATTGATCTGTCCACTGGTAGACAAATTTTCTAGAAATAGAGACATTTAGTACGCTGGCTAGGCTACTTTCTCAAGAAATGGCTGCCCAGATAAGATTACAAAAATTGGACACCATAAAGGTAAAAAAAAAAAAGAGTGAGAGATAAATATTTGTAATACAATATATACAAGAAACATTGCACAGGCATGATTTCTATGGCAGAAAACCAAAAGAAAGCTACTGCTTTCCAGATAAATATTGCTGCATGCCTGAATTTTGCCACAAAAGACCACCTTGACACTTGAGAATGCTACTGGACTGATAAAAACTAAGACTGTGTTGTTTGTGAAGAACACTATATTTGGCATAAAAAGGGCACCGGATGCCAACATGGAAACATAATCCTAATGGTTACGTCTGGTGAGTAAGCATCATGATTTGGGGCTGTTTTAGTGCTTCATGGCCTGGACCACTTTCCAGCATCAAGGGAAAGAAGATTTTCAAGATATCTTACAGGATAATATCACTGTGGTTGTGCTTCAGCTGAAGCTCAGCATGAGTTGGTGATGCAGCAGAACAATGATCTCAATCATTGAAGTAAATTTACTACAGAGAGCCTCAGTCAGAGACCAGTCATTTATGCCCTCAGAGATGCTGTGGAATGACCTCAAGAGAGCCGTTCACGTAGATATCCTAAGAATACGTCTGCACTGAAAGAGTTCTGTAAGGAAGTCTGAAGTTTATTTTTTTCTGAATGTTGTGCAGCTTGGTTAAAGTTATTGCTGCCAAAGAACGATCGACCAGCTATTAAATCCAAGAGTTCACTTACATTTTCCACAACACTGTGAATGTTTAAAGGGATGTGTTCAATAAAGACATAAAAGATTATAATTGTTTGGGTGCTGTTAGATTAGGCACATTAAGTTTGTTTATACTTGTGACATTTTATGACGCTGTTATGTCACATTTTATATAACCACGAAATGCAGAAAATTCAAAAGTTTCCACACACATTTCCCTTGACATACACATGCTCATATTTACACTTCTTGCATTCATTCAAAGATTTAATGTTTTAAATCAACCTTATACTTGATGTATAATAGCCTACTGTATAAACCAGCTGCTTCTGTTACTGTTTAATATGAGGCATTGTTTATGTAATTTATAAATCACACATAAAAGCGTTTGCCATTCTTTGTAAATTAGGGAGTAAAATTAGTTGAGGAAACATTTGTTGATCATAGATTTAACTCTTAAAGCTCATAAAGCACTTTGCTTTAATCCATAATTAGCCAAATCAGCAGTTTCTGATGTAGTGTCCGTTAAATAAGGTATTTTAGAACAGGTCTGCACATATTTGCTTCACTGGTTATCTGGACCCTGGTGGAGCTGACACCAGCTGTGCCTCGGCATTCTGATGATGAAGCACTTATTTATGCTGCCGCGTCCTACTCCATATTAAGAGTACTCAGCTCTTCCCCCTGTAGGATCCAGCTGGCTCACTGCAGATCCTCATCCTTATGTTCATATATTAAGTCTTATTTGTGCACCCGCACCCTGCCGTGGAAAGTTAAATCATTCAAAATACCATGAGACAAAAAACTAATTTAACCTCAGCAACATCTGGGGGCTAATTAGATACCAAGGTGCTGTTTTTCTATTCTGTCTTGCTTTTATTTTTTAAATTTACACAACAATCGGTTGTCACTTCCTCTGTGATTTGTGCACCACTGGTTGGCCTGAGACATGCTGTAAATCCCCAGCTTCATTTTCAGATGCAGGTCATGTCAAAGTCTGTTATGAACCAATTAGCACTGCCTCCATGCATAATACGGCACATTTTTGAGAAGTCTGTCATATGTCAGACATGCCGGAAAGTTTTTTAGCAAATATGACCACGATAAGGTTTGCAAAAAATGATTAATCTTATTTTCTAACAAACAATAAAACTTTTGCCTTTGTCTTCCAAATGCTAACAGAAATTTAACAATATAAAAAAGTTTGAATTACTTCTTTTTTGGGAAGCAGAACAAGTCAATATTTAAAAATCAATTTAAAGTCTGAAGGTAAAGTGTATACATGGATCAGCAACCGAGACAGTAATCAATCAGTAAATAGTATTTTCAAATGGCAAATGATAGATGTAAGATTCTTCAAACAGAAATTACACTTGGAAGCAAGAAAGACAAGAGGAGTGAAAGAAAGAGAGTTATATTATTTTCTAAATGGTAGGTTGGCATGCAAAGAGTAGGAGATAAAAAGTAAAAGAGAGATTGTTTACGGAGGTCTCACAATCAAATTAGTAATGATTCCCACAAAACAATTATAGCACTAGGGGGCATGGGGGCTTAGTGATACAATTCCTGTCCCTGCTGTGTGTGTGTCTGTGTGTGTGTGTGTGTCTGTGTGTCTGTGTGTGTGTGTGTGTGTGTGTGTGTGTGTGTGTGTGTGTGTGTGTGTGTGTGTGTGTGTGTCTGTGTGTGTGTGTGTGTGTGTGTGTGTGTGTGTGTGTGTGTGTGTGTGTGTGTGTGTGTGTGTGTGTGTGTGTGTGTGTGTGTGTGTGTGCAGAGCTTGCATATATTCCTAATCTTAAGAGGTTTCCTCTGTGTACCCTGGTTTCTGCACATAGTCCAATGACATGCACTGCAGACTGATTAGCATCTCTAAATCGTCCGAAGCATATAAATGTGTACGTGTGTCTATTTCTGCCCTGCAATGAGTTGGCACCCTGTCCAGAGTGTCCCCTGTCTTGAGATTGAGAAACAATGAGAAAAATTACGAGGAAAATTAATATTAATCTAGAAAATTTTCTATTCTTGCAAAGCATCTCAGCTCTCACAGACGGAATTAGAAAAGCCTCAAATGTAGGTTCCGTCTGTCTAAGGGAGTTTTTCCTTGCCACAGTCACCTCAGTCACCTCAGACTTGCTTATTTGGGTTAAATACAAACACATTTAATATATCTAATATCTAATATATAAATAATATCTTGAAATTTTTTATAATATTAATCTTTCTGCACTATATTTCTTATGGCCTGTAAAGCTGCTTTGAGACGATGTCCGTTATTAAAAGAGCTATACAAATACATTTGAATATGAATAGAGTAAACACCATCTGTATAATGTGTGTAATGTGTTTACCTGACTAAGATTTTTGAAGATTCTTTTATCCTTTAAGCTACATACTTATTTAGGTTACACATTATGCTTGGGTAGATGAAGCAAAAGGAAAGGAAATCAGCACAAAGCAAACCATGCCTTATTCCCATTTGGTGTATATTTGATCACCCCCCAGCACTGCGGAAAACAGCTCCACAATCCAGACCCCGTTTCCACTTCTAATCCATAATCATCTGACTTCCTATATTTGAACAATTGCCATATGAGCTTAATTAGTAAAGACGAGCTATATAATTAGATTTAATTATGTTGTTAGGTTGAATGTTTTTCTTGCTTTGGACTGTTGAACTTAGAACATTACCTAACACTATATCCAAATAAAGAAGTACACGCTGAATGATGAACGAGTCAGGTTAGTTTACTAATGTGTTTTATTAATCCTTTAGTTTAAAAGAGTTTGAAGAAATTCTCATTAATTAAACAACTGTCTTAAGATGAAGTTAACAAAGCGTTATAAAATGTTCATGAAATGCAGCCCTGAGCAGCTGAAACACATTATCTCACATTCTCAAAGGTTAAACAAAGAGAGTAGAGAGAGCAGGAAGTGTTTTTAGGGTAAAAAGGTTCATTTGTTAGAATATGGCAATGTCTGACTCTCTAGTTTTCCTGATATATTGTATTTTATAGTCCATTACTGTTAGTGTGTGGACGGCAGCTTTAAGTGGAAGCTTGACACTTCATTACACATTTCTAGTCCTGTACTTTAACCCTCTTAATCCCATTTTATGATTTAGTTTATCTTAAAGCTTTTTTTTTTGTAATTACAAAAAAACTATTAAAAATAAAGGTATATACAGTAGTTAAGAGAGTGAGGACTGTAAGTCTAATCCCACCAACAGGTCCTGGGAGTGTAATAATCACCAATTTAATAAACCAAACTTACAGCTCACCTTCTTACATCTAGAAATGTTGGTACTACACTTTACTACACAATAATGGCACGCTGAATTACAAACTGTTAGGGCACCCACACTTGCCTGCAGCTACAGAATGATACATGAATGATAAATCACACTAGACTACATAAATACAGAGTCACAGATACCAAACAGCCAAAGTTTGAAAACAGACTCAAAATGAAACCCCGGGAGCTTTTGTGCTCTTGTCACTTGTCTTGCAATTTATGACTTGATTAAGTTTGTTGATGTGCTCAACCTTTGAATCTGATATTATGCAAATGAATGGCATAAATCTGGCTGTTCTTGTTCTCATCTAAACAAACAAGCACAGAATACAGATTGAGCTGGAGACATTAATTGAGGCAAGGGTTTGTTTCTCTGTCTCATGTTGAAAAGGTACACAGAGATGGTGCTTCAGTGAGCCATGTGATGGGAATTAAGCTCTCAAATATCAGACCAACAGTGTAATTACAGTGAAGGCAAAACATCATCAAGAACCAGTCAGTGGCTCTAGACTTACATTTCTCATGTAAGGCTTGTACATGTCTTTGTTATTGTTTTCACTCTTATTAAATCATTTTTAGGGGTTGGTGAATAACACGCATTCTGATGCATCAGGTGAATGATAAAGATGGGATTGTAAGATTTTGGTGTCTGGATTGAGAGGTACTTAACTTTTTCTAGACATGGAAACTTTTAAGTATAATCTAAATTCCCCAGACCCAACATTGTACTGTATGTGCAATAATGTTTTGTCTATTTACTTCCGTCCACAGGTGGAAAACATTCAAGTCTAACAGAACAATATTTGCTGAGTTTAACCCATTCAGTCAAACTGAATGAGTACATTTACAACATAACCAGCCTCCTGGATTTGCTCCATTTTACATTTATATTTACATTTACAGCATTTGGCAGATGCCCTTATACAGAGCGACGTACATAAGTGCTTAAATCTCTAGCATTGGATACATTAATGCTGGCTCACTAGGTTACATACTTAAGTTTAAAACATTTGTTCAAAGTTACAATGAAAGTTTATTTTTTTATTTTTTTTTTAATGCAAAAGATAAGGAAATAAGTGCTAGTTGAAGTATTTCCGGAATAAGTAGGTCTTAAACCACCGCTTGAAAATAGCCAGTGACTCAGCTGTCCGGACCTCTAGGGGAAGTTCATTATACCACCTTAGTGCCAGAACAGAGAAGAGTCTTCTAGCTGCATGGCTCCCAGAAGAATCTGAGATCTTCCAGATCAGATCATTCAGATCCTTAATACCAGAAGTGTTTTGTGATTTTTTTTTAATGTAATGACTAAAGTAATAAAATTATAAATAGTTAGATTATCCTTCCTAGGACCATAAGTCAACACTTAACACAAAGGTATAAAGCTAGTAAGACCTCAGGGGTTTTTCTGCACTCCAATTCCTGGGTGTTTGCTGGACCTAATTAAAGCTGTCATGGCTAGACCTACCATAAGATATCGATCTCAATGTGGGGGTGTGCAGCTGTTTTCTACTATCCCCTAGTCATCACAGAGCATTTCCACCTTCCCTACAGTGTTATCTTCTCTGCTTTATCTCTCCCCAGTACTCAACAGCATCCTCGTTTAATTACCATCTCATTGTGTCACCCCCTGCTTGCTTTCTGACAGCTGAACTGACAGAACGAGTGCCTGGCCCCGTACGTTAGCACAGCAGTAATGGGACCTCATGGTGGTGGTTGGAGGAGTAGGGGGTTAGGGGTGAGTAGAAGGAGAAAAAATATACAGAAACAATTCAGCAAAGTACTTTAACTAGTAAATTGCCATTCTGCATGTATATCATAAGTGTAATGTAAACACAAAAGTACCAAAGGGTTGGTTTTAAAGCATGTCATCCCATTTTAGTAGCTCTCTCAGTTTGTTTAAAAACTTGAATGAAAAACTTATTCATCAACATTTAATACTGTTTACTGACAAATCTTACTTATAGTCACTGGCCACTTTAATAGGGACCCCTGTTTGATTGACCACAACTATTAAATAATAACACTTTACATCTGTGATGAGCAGAAAAACATCTCAGAATGGCCAAATTTCTAGACTTTGCGGTGGATTGGCTACAACAGCAGAAAAACACGACCGAAATCTGAGGCTACAGTGAGCACAAAGTCAATGAAACTGGAAATCTGATGAAGATAAGCACATAGGGATGTGGTAGCATAGTGTTTAGTGTGTTGGACTACCAATTGGAAGGTTGAGAGTTTGAATCCGAGGCTGCCACTGCTGGTCCCCTAAGCAAGGCCCTTAACCCTCAATTGCTCAGTTCTATAAAAAATGAGATGCAAGTCGCTCTAGATAAGGGTGTCTTCAAAATGCTGTAAATAAGCCAATGTTATATACTGAGATATATGTATACAAAGACAAATATTTTTATAAACATTGAGATTTAAGCTCATTAGTTGTGTACTACTGTTTCTATTCCTACTATTCCTTCTATTTCCTACTGTTTCCATTTACATGAGTAGATAAAACATTTGATTCATGAGCAGGTCTTAAGTTCACCATTTTCCTTAGTACACAAGATGCATGCTGTAATTATTGCATTATGCTCCTACTGTATAAAGTTATATCTGAAATTAAGCAATGTATAAAAGATTCTGACAAAGCTCTATACTATCCATGTGTATTTCCCCTTTAGGTAGCAAAATAGCTTATTCACTGTTCTGTGTATTATGGGAAGCACTGAAAATTCTTGTTTTATCATCATTTTTGGCATCTTTGGCATGGACAGAATTTTTCCTTAACTTTAAGCGCCTTAACCTTTCATTTACAGTGTTTTGACTTTAAGGTCACCGGAGGAACTAAAGTATACAAACACAAAAGAGCAGTTGAACCATAAAACAGACTTTCTCTATCTTTAATATTTGTCAAAGGCATGACTAACACCCCACCGAGATGGGCTTTGTTATCGCTACCAGTCATATCTGCAATGTTTGCTCAAGGACATGCTTTTTCTCATTATATATTGTCAGTGTTTAAACCCAAAAACGTCAACACTAAGCACAAGCAAGGTTGCGTATTTGATGGATGTTTAATGACAGAATGAAGGCTGAACCTTGAAGACTTGAATGCTTTGTTAATGTCCCTGTGAATTGCTTTAATGCAGCAGGAGATCAGTGCTAACAAACTTTTGTGCTCCAGCACAACACGACAAAGAGAGCACACGGCTCATACTCGAATGGTGTGAAAGAAAAGAAAAGAGACAATTACAAGCTAGAACACTTTGTACAGTGTGAAATGTTCAGTTCTGTCAATCTGATCTACTTTGCATTTCTGTTTGAAGCCTGGACTTTGTTCATCTGTTTTAAATTCGTGGGTAACCAAAGAGTCAGTTACGTGTCTCTTCTCTGGGTAAAATGCCTTCTTTTAATTTCAGCCCAGGTTTTCGACCTTTTCAATTAATCTCCAATAAGAAGCAAGACATTTTAATATTCAATAATCCACTGGAAATAGATCTAAAAAATAGCTAAAATTGGTTCAATTCCTTTCTATGTTCTTAAAGTAACATGTGATTCCATGTTCAATTAAAAAATAGCAGGTTTGAAGAGGAACTGCTGAAAATCCATTTGTGAAATATTTATGGATAAAACTTGCAATGTTATCACCCATATAATATTTATGGATCTCTAGTGTACACTGCACTCAGTTACAGAAACCTGGCCTCTGCACTGATGTAATAAATGCTGAAAGAGCAGAAAATAACCAGTCAAACTAACTGAGTAACAGACCTCAACTGACATTTTTTGATAGATCTCAGTCCGGTGCTTTATGTACAGTACACTGAGCAGTGTAAATAAAACTCACCAGGAAAAAAAAAAGCATTAGCTTTTTAGCTTTTTAGCAAAAAGTCATGCATATGATATTGTGCAGTTGTTTTTCGTTGCTATTATTTGATTTCTGTAATTTATATCAACAGAAATTAACATATCCGCATATTGTAATACTAACATAATGAGCAAGCAAGCACCATATAAACCTGTGTCTATAAGAGACTAAACAAACTAGTGTTGTGTCTTAAATTGTTTCCTTCTTGCTTGATTCTAGACTGATGTATTAATGTTAACTTATTTGCCTATTATGTTTATATGGTTGATGTATTATCTAGTGAAATTCAGATGTAATACCTAAGATGTCCATAAAGTATAAACCAGACCTTACTGTTGCTTGGTGCACAGCTGATAAACACCTTGTACACCAACTTGTTTTATTGAGTTTTATTAAATTTCTTTTTTTTTTTCTTGCCTGCTGTATTTTTTTTTAGGAATGTTGGCCCCTCTGACTTCTTGTTGAAGCCAGAAATGAGTTTATAATAAATAATAGCTTATTTAATAAAAGCTGATGGTCTTGAAGACTCACACTGTCACGTTGCGGTCAGGACAGTTGTCTCCAAATGTTCCTCCTTGCTCCTTAAATGTGATGAGGTTCCAGACGGCAACAACAGTGTCATCAGGCACGGTGAAGTGGAAGAGCTCCACGCTGGCGAATGAGCGGAAAGCATTCAGCTTGCGAGGTGTCCGGGTGAAATAATCTGTCACGAACAGGCAACCTGCACAAACAAGAAGAGAGGAGGAGTGAATAGATTAGATCCAAGGTTCTTAACTCCAGTCATGCTCGCTCAATGAATGTGTTCCCTACTATCCAACAAAGAACATTTAACTCAACTTATGTAGATCATAATAATAAGCTCATCACTAAGATGGACCATGAGGTAATGAATGTCCACGACTACAGCTGAGAACCTCTGAGATGACGTGTATCTTTACCATCTGTGTCATGGAGGGTTTGGAGGAACCACATATGATGATCAGTTATGATTGAACTTCCCTTCCTTATTGGTGATTTAATCAAATCCTTCATCCATTTGGCTCCCCTTCAAAACAATCTCTATGCAAAATTAATTTTGCTCTTATCCTCCAGCACAGGGCCAGAGAAGAGACACCAAGATGACATTTCGCAATCTGCTGTAATGAGCCTTGCCTTCCTGTGGCACCACTGTCAGCAACCGTAATGGCTAGCAATCTTCTTGTTACGTGTGAGGGAGAACATTTATACACTGGCAACTAGGTATTTTCTACTTTCTATTCCCCATGTGTTCAACAGGCAAGCCCGATTTATTGCAATTTGTCTCCCAAGGGCAAAAAGAAGTGTTCCTTATAAATGCTCCTGTTCTGGATGTTGACTACTCCTTCATCATGGTTATTTTGATATTTAGCATTCTCAACAAGGCATCTACGATATCTATGGAGCTCGGAGGCTGAAAAAAGTTTTTGAATTATATATCACATTATGTCACATCAAATATTTTTGTTTCTGTTGTGCGTTTAATACATTTTTAATAAGTGTTTGTTTGTTTGCTTTAAACTTGCCAGGAGTTAGATTTCCCATTACAAACATTCAATGTAATACTATATAAGTTACAGTTCTGTGACTGATTTCGTTACTCATACAGATTAAATATACATACAGATTTTATGCAAATAAGACCAAAGATGAAGCATCCATGATTCCCAGGGAAAAGTAGACACTTTCAGAGTGGTCAAACTAATATTGGACAAATTTCTATGATGATGTTTGGTGTAACTATTTAGATAAAGTTCTAGCTCATTAGGTTATAGCAACATTATCTTGTTGGTAATTGTTAGTAAGACAGCAGCCAGAGTTAGCTGTTTAATAGGAATCAACCTCATTACTGTTCATAGCTTCCATTTTGACATCATGTCTCTTTATTTCACTTTGCGATCTTGGTTGTAAGTATGGCAGATTACTCTGATCAGCTAAATGCTGATTTTGATCATGTTGAAGCAACTTTTCCTTAGGAAGCCTGGATTATTCATCTTTGGAATAATTTACAGAAAATCACAATGTTCTGGATTTGAATTTTCCTCAAATCTCAAAACATTTTGAAATATGTGTTTTTAAATGTAAAGCTTTTTTGTTTTTAAAGGTAAAGCCCTAGCAAGTACTAAAGAAAGAAAAACAGCTACTAGGCTCTATAGTCATCATTTGTATAATCATTAAGCCTTATTATACCAGCTTGTTATTCTGAGTATCTCTGAGTAAACAAGTCTTTTATCAGCTCTCAGTTCCTATAACACCAGACTCTTTTTAAAGGCAGTCATGGTTTTAACATTTCCTGAAGCATTTGCACATCACTAGGCCAAAAACACCAGCTCATTGTACAAATGAATAGAGATTAATTGGTAGGAGTAGCTTTTATCCAGCAAAATTAGCCTCATGAGCTGAGGATGCTGAAAGTTTTTGCCAAAAAAACAATACCATTGTTCAACTCTAACTGCTTTCAATGGTTGCTTTGGGCTTGAAGGTAGCTCTGGGCCTCAGTAAGTATTACACTATAGCTTCACAGAGAGGATTGTTTCACATACAGGTTGTTGGTCCACATGAGGCAATTATAGAAAATGTGCAAACATGGCGGTCTGGGTCAGGACAATGCAGGAGGAAGCTGTCAAAGTAAATCTGTCTAGCTTCCAGCAGCTGAGAACTGAACCGAGAGGCAATATAACAATTACATGGACTGCAGCTGTACCTGAGGTTCTAAATGCTACACCGCTTTCTCTTTTCCCCTCTCTCTCTACTGTTACCCCCTGTTATTTACAGGCATAACAAATCAGCCACACTGACACTTTTATTAAGCTGATGGACTCTCAGATGTATGACACCAGCATGGGCTTTTCATCCGTTAGCTTCGACAGCCTCGTCGCTTCCCACACGTCGGCTCCTCGCACAAAAGCATCAGAGTGTGAACAAAATTACTGTGCGAACAACCATCCAGACAGGCAGAGAGCATTTGGATCTTTGCTTACTGGGGTACTGTTATTCCAAACTAGCAACAATTTAGCATGAATTTTAATGAGCCGGCTTTTACCAAGTATTGGCCAGACATTTTTCACATTTAGCCAGAACACATAGTTAAAAAATTA
The DNA here is from genome assembly GCF_022655615.1 of Tachysurus fulvidraco. Taxonomy (NCBI): domain Eukaryota; kingdom Metazoa; phylum Chordata; class Actinopteri; order Siluriformes; family Bagridae; genus Tachysurus; species Tachysurus fulvidraco. The sequence continues at coordinate 8,703,610 of NC_062526.1, forward strand.
CACGCATTTAATATCCATTAGGCAATCTAATTTCTGAACCATTGTGTATCTATTAGATGTAAAACTGGTGGGCTGACAGTAACCCTCTGACAAGCTGATTTGTCCTCCTGCCAGTTAAGTAGCAACACAACACCATGGTGTTTGACGGTTACATACGCTGATGTGATGCTTACACAGCTCAATGCTAGCTCATATGACCTCTTATTCATGTTCCCCATACCAGCACCAAAGCTTGATAATGTGTTGCTAAAAATAAATACAAATATTCTAGGATATTTTTGTCATATATTTGCAGTCAATCTGCAGGGCTTCTGTATGTACGGCAAGGTTTTTTTTTAATGACTCACAGTCTCATACTGTAGTTGCCAAAAATAGAATGGCGCGATTGACATCCTGATTATGTAGTAGCAAAATCAACTCTACTAGGTGGGTAAAAAAAACTGCATGACTGGCTTTCCATGGATCTCAGAGCTACTGAAGAGACTTTAGGTTTGCTCATCGACTTAATCATCACCCCACAGGTAAGCCAAGAATATGGAGAGTATAGATCTATAGGGCTTTATAATAAATATTATGCATTTACAGAAAAAAAAAAGCTTCCACTTATTTGTTTGTAAAGTCACACATTCTTAGTAATTACTCAATTACTGTATGTATCTTTTTGCTAAAATAGTATATGCATTAGTTCACTGCAAGAAGAAAAATTGTTTTTTATTGAATATTGGATATACAAAATAACAACATCTCAATTCTATAATTTACTACTAGATGAAATACAGTACATTGGTTTTAAAATGCTACCTTTAGCATGAGTACTGTACTGTGTTCACACTGAAAAAATAAACCAGGAAGTTTGTATTAGAACATTCTTGTAAACTACTGTTACTGTCGGTAGGTATTCGTTTCTTACACCATAGAAGTGCAGAGTGAAAAAGGTACAGAACTTTGTTATTGTTCCTTCAAATCCCTTTACACACATCTACATCCATTCACAAACACCTTTATAAACAAGCATGATATTCAGCTTTGTGGTTTCATAATAACTCCATCATGGTTTTTTTTGCATTTTACCACACACAACCAGCTGGCTTTTTAAACAACTTTGAAAGACATACAGTACAGTGTATAAAATAGGCCGAAATAAAACTAAAAAAAAGACTACATGGAATACATTGTGGCTCATACTACAATTTTGATCTTAGTTACAGCACTGGTTGTACTGTATACAAAGAAAGCTTCTTCAATGCAACAAACTTTTATTGTGAGTATGCTGGGTAGTATAGTGTGCTATTGCTAATGTCAAGTTGAACTTTGGGCAATTGTTTTCACCATTTAAGCCTTAACCACTTAAGCCACCATTGCCACTATAAGATATCCTCTACTCATAGATATCAGTGCCAAGCTGGATCATACATTAATATTAGCTTTCTTTTTATAGATAGAATAGAATCCTTTATTTTGTCACATACAGTATACATTATAGCAGTCTTCACAATAACCCACATTTGGAAGTTGGTGCCAGAACGCAGGGTCAGTCATGATATATCGCTCCTGGAGCAGTGAGGGTTAAGGCTTAAGGGCCCAATGATTGGCAGCTTGGCAGTGTCAGGGCTTGAACCCAGATCTTCCTTAACAATAACCCTATGGAAATTAGATATGGCAGTAACTTAAATTTACATTAAGTGAACTTCTCATAAAAACAGAAGAATACATTGACTGCAACACTAATTAAACCTGTAGAAAACACATTCACTCATACTGCAAATACCTAATGACCGTCTTTCCCATTTCAACATGTCAGTTACTGACATCTCGATGTTTTAGCATCATCAAAATTACCACCAGGGAAAACGTTAAAGTTCCACAGTGAAATATGTTTGATAATTAAATGAAAACGAGCGAGGCTCATATGGTAAGCATCAAGGCTAGTCACGTCTTTGTTTTTCCTCCTCAAACCTCATGAGCCTTCTCCATCCTCTCTCAATGAAAGGGACCGGTGATAAATCACGGGCTGCTTTTTATTACATTTCATGTCAATATCTCACACGCAACCAAGTTTACTGCGGCTCAATACAGGTGCCCTTCTTTTCAATTTCACCCTGGGATTGAAGGGCATTAAAATTAATATCAGCCCCCTCACCACATCGCCCCCTCCCCCTTCCCCAGCCACATTCTGCCTACAGCATTGATGGCAGATCAATAATTGATGATGACTCTTTCTTTCTCCCCATCTCTGGTGTAACAGCATATTTCCAAGTACTTTCAAGGCTCTGATAAATGAAGAAGAAAACATTCAAGACACTCATATTGGTCCACTTTTTAGAGTGCAAAAACTTTTTATTATGTCCGTTCTTTTCAGTTTTTGGAAAAGAATGGAAAAACATTTTTTTTTCTTTCTTAAAATCTGGTCTTTCACATGTTTTTGTTGGTTTCATAATCCCTCGTTTCAAGGTGTCTGTATTATAATGGACGACTTGTACATCAAGCAGAACAGATGTTCCTGTTAATTCATGCTTCTCACAACTTGTCAAGGCAATATCCTAAACATTAGGACAGATTAGAGCATCAGGAGAATAGACAGTAGATCAAGTCCATCAGAGTGTGCATGTGTGTGTGCGCGCATGTGTGTGTGTGTGTGTGTGTGTGTGTGTGTGTGTGTGTGTGTGTGTGTGTGTGTGTGTGTGCGCGTGCGTGTGCGTGTGCGTGCGTGTGCGTGTGCGTGTGCGTGTGCGTGTGCGTGTGTGTGTGTGTGTGTGTGTGTGGGTGTGGGTGTGTGTGTGTGTGTGTGTGTGTGTGTGTGTGTGTGTGTGTGTGTGTGTGTGTGTGTGTGTGTGTGTGTGTGTGGGTGTGTGTGTGTGTGTGTGTGTGTGTGTGTGTGTGCGTGTGTGTGCGTGCGTGTGTGTGTGTGTGTGTGTGGGTGTGTGTCTGAAAAGCTCCTACTGCAGCTGGAAGGATGCCAGGAAGAACATTGAATGTCCTCGGCTTAGTCCAACCCACTGGGACACATACAGGATGGAGGGTAAACAGTGTTGTACACATTTTGTAAAACCAGATGTGCATACAAACAACACCAAACACATTCTGGCAACAGACAGCGGAATATCAAGAAAAGAATAGATTTGACCTGGAAAAGAAATAAACGATTGAGCTAAATTAATATTAATATGTGTAATCTAAATATACAGTATACTGTAGTGCTTTCATTACACTCTACAATATACATATTATAATAAAAAAAACAGACATTTTACCAGTTATTCAGGCAGCTTTATCTTTTAGTGCTTATTAATTAAGTGGCATTTAAAAGAGTATGGAAAAACCTAGGGGGAAAAAAACTGTACATTTATATGTACAGGCCTTGGCTTCCTTCAGATACATACTTTAGTAACAGCTTTACTAAATAAATAAATAGATTTACTACCAATGTGTGTTGAGAAGTGTGTCTTTCTTCTCCATTTTGTACATTTTGTATTAGGACAGATTCCTGCTTAATTTTATCTATGAAAACAGATTAATCTGACAACCTCATTTACTCAGTTACTGCAGCCTGAAAGTCACTATGAGAATGTTCTTGAAAATGATCCTGACCAGTGGCTGATATTAAATAAGATAGTCCTTTCTGCAATTTGAAGATAAAAACGAATCTCTCCTTATCACAGAATTTGAACTGAAATATTTTCAAGTTTCATATTAAACCACTAACAACATTATTAATACAGAGCCACAGATACAGGCACTTTATATTTAAAGTAGTGTATTTACAAATATGTTTTAACTACACTAGGTTTAACTACACTATATATATATATATATATATATATATATATATATATATATATATATATATATATATATATATATATATATATATATATTCTGATTATATATATGCTCGGTATTTCAGCATTTCCAGTATTTTGTCTTGTTTCGATATAGATCTGGTTTCTTGTTTTATGAAATTCTACCTCACACAGGTTTCATCTCCTTTCTTCTTTTTGTTTGATGACATTTTTAAATATATTTTCTTACCATTTTTTCTGGAATTACTCATTAGGAGCCATTCCACAGCAACCTCACTCATTAACACATGAGCACTTGTTATTTGTGATCTTTATAAATCGATGTGTGAATCAATCATTTTGATATTTTCACTCCTGTTTACAAATACTGGGTAGCCAAAAAAATCCTTAATTTGAGCAGATATCTTATAAACAGATACTAAATAATACTAAATAATCATTAATTTTCTGTCTCCAAACAAGTCAGACGCAATTAAGGCGATCGATTAAAATGCAATTAATCCTCTTTTTTTTTTTTCAGATTTTTTACTTTAATTAGAAAGTAAAAAAAGTGAGTAAAAAGAGGTCAGGTTTAATTAATTAATTCAAATTAATTCTCTCTGTACTGATTCTTGCGTCGATCCTACTTGTATCTACAGTATGTAGTTATGTACAGTAGGTCTTCTTTTCTTGTCCAAACTTTGTCACTGTTGCTTCAAATTCTTCTTCATACATCCACATCCATTTGTGGGTTCATAATAACCCCACCGTGGTCGTTTCACATTTTCCTACTCTCAAACAACGTCCTTGACTTCTACAGCTGTCTTTTTAAACCACTTTGAAATATATATCTATGAAGTAGACATACACAGCTCACAAACACCTTCACAAATTAAGAATAGATGTCCTACTAGGAATGTAAGCGTGGTACTGTATTTAGCGTTATGGGTTCATAATAACTCCATCATGGTCAGTTTACATTTTCCCACTCACAAACAATGTACTTGACATCTACAGCTGACAATTTTGAAAGCTTTAAAAGACATACAGTGGATGAAATAGACAGATAAAACTCACAGAAAATAAATAAACTGCTGACAGGGTAAAAATATCTAAAACAGGCCTCTCTTTTTATCCACTCCTGGCTGTCATTTCTGAAGTTAATATTAGAGTGGAAGTGTTTCTATCACTATTAGTATGACACATGATACAATGCTGGGAAACATGAGGGGCTGACATGAAGTAATCGTTATAGAATTACTATGAGATCACATCTTGAAAGGAAAACTGAGATCTATTAACCAGATAATCCTTGCACCTAGAACTCTGTGAGATTTTGTATCATGCTGTAAGTAAGACTGCATTGCCTATGTGACTCGTGTGGAGAGAACCAAGTAGCAATTCAAAAAGTAATACATCAAATATGCCCTTTTAAGCTACATTAAAGTTGTCCGTCCCCTCTACTGGGAAATGAAAGTACTGATGATTGTGGATCAGTGACCTCTAGAGCATTCGGCTTAGAAATAAAACAAATTTTCATGCTGTTGTGTGAAATTCAAAACATTTTGCACTATCATTAGTAAGTTCTTTCTTAATTTCAAGACAGAAAGTGCTGTTATTTTTATATATATATATATATATATATATATATATATATATATATATATATATATATATATATATATATATATTATATTATATAAAAATAAAAGTTTTTTTTATATAAAAGTTTACTCAGTGCCTTGAATTGCATGTTACACCCAGAAGTCTGAAGCTCTACAACAAATCATCAGTTCACAAACAGATAGGATTCCAACTACATCCTGCTTAGGAACTAATTTATTTAGAAATGTATTTAAGAATTATTTTTTACATTTGAACTGCACTTTTAAATGCTATAAGTGTTTCTAGTATTTACAGGGATTTTAAATATAATTAAAATTTTATATGCCTTTTTATATAAATATAATATTTTATGATATAACTTTTTATAATAACAACAACAACAACAACAACAACAACAACAACAATAATAATAATAATAATAATAATAATAATAATAATAATAATAATAATAATAATAATAACAACATGCACATTTGTGGGCACATAATCACATAATAGGTTTTTACACATTATCCCCATGAACTGATTGAATAAAAAAAATCACAATCTCTATGTAGCAGGTTTGTGGACTGCTTCCATATTTTTACTACATTTTTTTTTTTTTAGATTTTATATGACTCCACACTCCAAGGTTGACACTAAGCTCTAACGGCAGTACAGCATGGCAGAAGCTTTGCCCAAAGTTCAATTTGCCTTCTAACAGCTCATCCTCCTCCTTCTAACCCCAAATCCCCAGATTACATCCTTCAAAGCCATGCACACGAGCCTCCTCCAGCAGAGCGAGGTGTAATCTGCTCTGCCACCATCATTACCTGGACATCTCTCAGGCTGACACGTGTAAGGAAGCCGTGAAGAATGAGAAAATGCTGCAACTCCTGACCAAGCCATTACACAATGCCTTACAGAAGGAGGAGTATAACACCTTAACAAACAGTTTGGGCATGTTCTGTCCGGTTTCTTTAATTTTTTCCTTACATAAGAATTCTTCAGTAGCTTTATTGTGCTCAGGGTTGCAGGTCAGGCAGAACCAGCGCACAGGAATACTCAGCTCACAGGCCTACTACAGGCTGTATGGCATGCCAGTGCATCACAGGGCACCACACTCACACACACACACACACACACACACACACACACACACACACACACACACACACACACACACACACACACACACACACACACACACCCTTCACAACTACAATATAGGTAATTTACCATAGCTAAACCTGAAGGAAAACAATCTGTATACGGAGAGAAAAGACAAGACTGCAAAGGCAGCAGCACTACCTACTGTGCTAGAGCAAGTATATGTTTTATGAATGCATTTTATGGGATCCCAAGTGGTGCAACAGAAAAGAATTTGTACTATTGTCATTAAGATGCAAGTTCAAATTTAGATGAAGCCATAGACATCTGTGGCTAGAAGCCAAAGAAGATCACTGTGTGATTATGTATGTGGAAGAGGGCAGATATCATTTTCCTTTGACTGTGTTACGCTGCTCTGTGACATGACGTGACATACGGCTAAGTATGGTGAACCATACACAGAATTTGTTCTCTGCATTTGACCCATCCAAAGTGCACACACACACCGTGAACACACACCCAGAGCAGTGGGCAGCCATTTATGCTGCGGCACCCGGGGAGCAGTTGGGGGGTTCGGTGCCTTGCTCAAGGGCACCTCAGTCGTGGCCGGCCCGAGACTCGAACCCACAACCTTAGGATTACGAGTCAGACTCTCTAATCATTAGGCCACGACTTGCCAGGATGAAATGCTCTACCTCCCACTTCATCCCACCCCATCTGGTTGGTAGCTGTTGGGATGGTTGGATAGGCATTGGCTAATTTTAAAAGTGGGATAAAAATCAATGCAATTAAATATATTTGTTCATTTTTTTTCTAACTTCACCAGATATCACTGTTTTTACCTTCTACAACACAAATCAGACACAAAAATAAGTGCTTATTCCTGTATAGAAAATTGGTTAACTGCTATGAATTCCATCTTTTACTCTTTCTCATGCCACCTAATTCGATGCCACCTTTCCTTGTGAAGGTTGGCTGCATCACTGAAACTCAGCAGCCAAATGTCAAGATTGAACACTGCTCTTTTCAGGTTGTGGCTTGGATATTAGCACTGATCTCCCTGAATACTAAAGGCATAATAAATATTCCCAGCTACTTCTATCAAGGGGGTAAAAATCTATCACCCTGAGCATCACCCACACTGCCTTTGTAATCGCTCACTTGGCCATCTTGGTATGTAACAGATGATCAAGCTTCTTCCACTCTGCAAGTCAAAGAATAGAAGATTGAAATGAAGTGCTTTTTGTTATTAAAGACTGAATCATGTCAGTTGTCCCAAAGTGGTCTGCTCTTTCCCTTTTCAAAAAGCACACTGCTCCAGTGACTGCTCCATAATTAATAGCAGTGAGTGCCTGTCTGACTCCCTGACTGAGCTTCAAGCTTGCTATTGTTGTTAAAAGCATGTGATCTCTAGATGTACATAATATGTCTCTGTTACGTTCCTTGTTCATTCAACCTAACATGTTTATACGTTTATAGCTGAATCCCTGTATGCTGCAGTGACTGCTTGAGGATGACATAACATTGTATAGCTGCTAGCCATAAAGCTCAATGTACTGATCTTCGCCTATGTAAGATTCTGTACTGTCAAGTACTGAACTTACAAAAAAGTGAGATTAAAAGAGGAGCTGTAACACATAATAGTGTAATTTTTTGCAATGTCCAAAAAAAAATTACAGCAAATGCCAGCATCCTGGATAAAATAATGAAAACCAGCTAGATTTTGCTGTAATTATGTAAAATTGTTTATTTATTTATTTATTTATTTATTTATTTATTTATTTATTTATTTAATTTTTTGGGTTGGGGGGGGGTATAACCTTTGGCCGTATAAATGCATTCTTCAAACTGCTACTGCTTTTGGGTATTTAAGCTGTCTGAGTAAGAACAATGTCTAATGGACATTTTTAAACACTTGTTTTTAAGCTTTAATTATTTCCAGTGGAATTTGAAAAAACAGACCTAGCAAATATGTGAAAGGTTCTGAGCATGTGTTAATTTGCATTAACAGTATGATTATGAGGATGAACAAGCCTGCTTGAATGGCCATTTGAAAATTTTTGAAAGCTGTTATCATCAACATGAATGACATTTCTATTGCCATGGTCATGATACTTCTCTGCAGAACCACCCAAAGCCACTTGACCATAATGTTCATTACCAGAGGAGAGGAAAATCGATCCATTATAACCGTCTTTTGTTGTGTGTGGGTATTTTTTTAGTAATAGTCTATTATTTAAACATAATGTGCTGTATGACATGACTGAAGCATCTAAACAGTGAACAGAAGACATTGCATTTTTTCCTTTTTTTTTAAATGATGGTTTTAAATCTATACTGTTGTAGCAGTAAAGTGTTTGACTTTTGGTCTAGATATTCCATTTTCAATCCTACAAACCAGTAGCAACAAAACTTCTCTCCATGGTCAATCCCCGTTCGTCACTCAAAGTATTTATGAAGGTTTTTTGTTTTGTTTAATTTCGTTGTTTTGTTTTGTACACTAATAACTACATGATAAGTTGCTAACAGTAACTCAGATCATCCGCACAATAAATGTATTTAAATTATGGTGGTGTTACCAATAGTGCAGACTACAGTTCAAATTACAAAAAAACTATAAAATGAACAATGTAATCATTGACATGGTGTTGAATTAATATTTATAAAAGGGTTCTTCGGTGTTAGTAACATGTTTTCCTTCACTGGAGAGTCTTCAGGTCAGATGACTTGTGCTATCCAGTTTCTAGGTAACATGACAAGCTGTGTGTTTTTTTTTTTTATCTAATTAACCTCACTAGATAGAAAACGAGTGACTCGAGGGCGTTCCACAACATTAAATTAAACTACAAATTGTTGAGCATCTGATGTGTCATTTTTTTTTTTTTTAAATCAATTACAAATTTTAATCTTTGGCAAATCACTGTGTAGTGAAAGGATTAAAACACTTGTAAAATAACATCCTGTTATTGAAAGAAAAGCACACAGTCAGGGTGTATTATTTACTTATATGTGTGTAAGTATAAATAAACTCGTTCACAAAGACTTACAACTTGTACAACATATCATGCTTTATTTCAGTGACAAATTAATTAAATTCTTGCTTTAACAGGGTCTAATTCCTCAGCGTTTGACCTCGGTTGTGTTTACATCCATCAGCACTATGGCCTCTCCTCAGAAGGTCTAGGCTCAGAGTAGATAAATGCAATCAGGAGTAATGAGTCTCATATCACTCATCTATCCAGTGCCTCAGAGTGGATCATTGCAGGCTGTAAACACCAGCTCTGGCCTCAGCAAGAGCAAATAAACTGGGCTGCCAAAACTCTCTCATTCTCTCTCATCAGTTGGAGGCCGTTCGATAGAGGAAAATAAGATGGCCACTGTGATACCAGACCAAAAAAACTGTATATTTTATTGTTGTATTATACCACTTGATTATCTCTATGAAAATCCAGATACGGTACACACACACATCAAGAAACAGGTTCGTTCTAACCTTGGGTCATGTAAAACACAAGCCCTATGATCAAAGCCTTTGAAGTCTTATTACAACTAGGACATTAACTAAACAAAATAGCAATCCTATTCACTTTGCTTTAATCTTCCTTTTAATAAATCATTTATAATGATGTATTTAAGGTGAGCACCTCAGCCAGTATTCATACTTTTCCCACATTAATGATGTCTCATCTAAATATTCACATAATAGTTCAGGATTGAGGAGGATTTCTTGCTTTATTTAAAGCCCATTGATTTAGATTTGAATAAAGCCTTCAGAACCTTTAGGCTCAGCAATTGAAGTCCATTTCATGGTCAGCACAGCCTCATGAGGCGGCGAGAGAATGTGGTGTGTGAATAGCAGGCTCTTTAATGGATAAAGGTTAATGCAATTAAAGTGAAGTGGGCCTTCAACAGTGAAGGTGACTTTTCAAAAAAGTTTGCTAAATCCTAAATGTTGGTCCTTGAGAGAGGTGAATAGCGAGAACTTTTCTTCTTGCGTGCTTGTTCTCTCCCTTTCTTTCGCTCTTTCTACCACTTGCTTTATCTGCATCTCTTGATCTCAGTTCCACTGACTGGATTTCTACAGCTAGTCCTCAAAGCAGCTAGTGAAGAGTCTGACATTGGCACTTGTCTTGGCAGACATGACGAGCTGGCACAGTCCTCGTCATGCACTTCACAGTCTAACCTTGGAAATTTGCTCAGTCGTCTGTGCCGTCTTTTTGAGCCCTGGGGAAAAGGACATGCTAAGGGATGAATACAAGCCAGATGGCATTGGTGGCTGCATCGGCAGGGGTGAAAAGAAGCGGCAGATTTAGCGATATATGGACTGGGTACTGTTGGTGCAGCTCCAGAGGGCATTACTGTATGTCAGTTTGATAAATGTTGCACATGCTACTGAATATGTGAATAGATGTGGTATAGTTAAGTCCGTATGTGCATACCTACCATGACCCATATGTACTGATTTATACCATTTTTCCATTCGTTTATCTTCAATAGCCACTTTATTCAGGTCAGGGTCATGGTGGATCTAGAGTCTATCCTAGGAACACTGGAATTAAGTTGAGAAAACACCCTAGATGGGTCAATAGGCACCATTTACACATATAATTCCCACACACCCGTTCAAACATAGGGACAATTTAAAGTTTTCAAAATGTTTTGGGGAGTAAATTCACATAGACACTGTAAGAACAGTTCTACTCAGACAGTAACCCAGGTTAAGGATTAAACTGGAAACTTATGCCAAAGTTCTGCCTGGAGTTTATACTTATACTGTAACTCTTAAATAAAATTTTTCCATATTTGATTTGATTGAAAATTTGAATGGCCAAATTTAGATTAATCTCAATACACTTTAATAGATGTTTCTAGTTCTGACTTTGACATGCCTTAATTATTCTCTACTGTATATGGTTTAGTTTATCAAGAGTTTTGTTGGCCCACAGAGTTTATTTAAACTGAAAAGGACTTCAGCTTGTTGCATCGTGAATGTTTTATTTATCTTGCAAAACAGATTTCATTCAAATTTCACAGAAAATACAGCAGATTTAACATAGAACTATATAAATAAATTACAATTAATAATAATAATAATAATAATAAGAAGAAGAAGAAGAAGAAGAAGAAGAAGAAGAAGAAGAAGAAGAAGAAGAAAAAGCAAGATGAACAGGTTGGAGTTGATTTCCTTTTTATCCTTAAGAATTTCTATTACATTACTCAATCCTGTATTTCACTCGTGCTCATGCGTGTTCACTGACTCAAAGCTCTGTTCCATATACTATACCGACACAAATCCCTGCATGTTAACTCCACTATCGTCCAAATCATTTCCCTTTATTGATTGATAAAGCCATACATTTTTAAAGGAACCATATTGATTTGCAGAGGATTTTGTCCATACCTACAATTAATATAGAGCCAAGGATGGCTTAGCCTGATGTGAATTTTAAATTGATTGCTCTGAATTATTAAGTACTATGTTTATTAACATTGTATGCCTCCTAGTTTGTGTTTAACAGAAGTGGAAAAAGTTACGTAAGTATGACTCACAGGGACTGAACAAATTTAAACCGGTGTAAAAATATCTTTATTCCATTTTACCTGCTGCCGCAGACAGCTATTAATAAAATCTAATCAGTCTCACAAACCCTTACCTGAATATTGCTCCATTTTTTAAATACAAAACAAATCATTTACTAATGGAAAAGCTGTAAAATGGTCTTTCCCTTTAAATGTATCATCCACCATGGATAAGCAGTTAAAGGATAATGAACCAACCACATGAAGCCTAAAACGAAATATATTAATAGTTACAGAACTACTAAAAGAATAGATAGAAGGAATAATAGACTATATAAATAGTTATGAGCCTGTGGCCCTGTAAGGAATTAATTTCAAAGGAATCAAAATATTATCTGTAAGATCAAACCTGTAATCCAACCCTTAGCTACACCACTGCTTTCAGCAACCTTACCTTTAATCTATAATTTAGGAGGTAATAAACTATTTAATAATATTTGCGCTGGCTTTAAAGATGCCTGTTCACTTACTGACTGAACAACTCTACTAGTCACTCAGGACATCTAAACTGTAGACAGCAATATACAGCAGGGCCTTTTTTTTTTTTTTATCCCAAACCCTTTTCCAGCAAATCCTGCCTCTACAAAGCTCTATACAGAAGCTAGGCTACACAACAGGCAGGTAACAGCCTGAGGCTCAGCAACATTGAGGCTGTTTGGTGAAGTTACTGAAGAATAAAGTTAATCTACTTTTTTGCTTTCTTGGTAAAATTTGTTGTTTTTTTCACTGCTTCTCCAAATTGCCTTGTAAATTTTACTGTTTTGGGGTAACAGGTGTTTAAGGGGTCTTATTCTGTATTTTACAGAATAGTACAGAAATTAGTTGTCCTAGTTAGCTTGTCATTTTGAAGCATAACATATAACCTAATGGTCTAGAGTATGGATTATGGAAGTTTGCTTTACTTCTAAATGCAGTTATTTAGACCCTTGACTAAATAAACTGTTATAGGAAAACAATCAACAACAGAGTCGATGTGATATGGCTTAAAAAAAGCACTGCAACTATATGTAACATTACAGTGTTAACTGTTTTATTCCTCTTACACCGCATTTTGTCAGTACCGCAATACAGTACTTATTTCTAATTAAATAATGACTTTTTAATGACTTTTTTTTCTATTGTGAATACGTTTTCTATTGTGAAGACTTTCCCATGTTATAAAAGTAATCTTTAAAAAATATTTCTTTTAAAGTACGTTTTTACCATTTTAACAACTGCACATGCTATTATCACATTTGTTTGAAGATTCCACAATAAGCATAATTAAAAAACCCCACTGTTGTATTTATTAGCTTTGCATTTGTAGTCAATATAATTGATATAAATGAATATTTGTCTAAAAAAAATTTTATCAGAAGGTTGCAACCATAGTGAGGCACAAATGTCTTGCAAAAGGTGAGGTGAGGTAAAATAAGCCACGATTCTTCCAAATCTTTCATGCTTTCCGAGATTCACTATATTGGTTGCTATGGTGATGTGAACAACTTCACATCATGCATGAATGTCAGACTATGAAGAATTTTGTAAGACAACACAAATTAAGCACAGCAACACTACTTTATACCCATGTGGCAACCTGTATTAGTGTCATAGTGTCATTTCCTATGTGTGGTGCATATCTTAATAGATAATGTGTTATTGTAATATTGCATGGATGATATTAGAATCTATCCCATCTTTTTCTATTACTATGTTAGCATTCATTCATATAACCTCTTTATTAAAGTTTGTGTGAATCTACAATAATATGATATGAAATCCTTTGGTAAATTTTCAACTGGGAAAGTGGGTATTGATTCATGACTCCATATCTGTCATGGCTGCACCATTTTAACTAATGTGCACACTTGCTTATGTGCTGCTAAGGGCTGGAAATCACGTTTCAGCATGCAGAGCGAAGTGAGCGGCGCACTCTTTTTTTATGAGGATGGCTAGGGTAATAAACACGGCATGATATGGAGAGGGCGTTTGATAAACTGGTCCATCTGTGTTATTGAACAGTTTGCAGAGCCTGGTCGAGGGCTCTGTCACTCCTGCGCTGCCACAAATCGATACTCGCCTTCACCGGGAAATATGACCAGAGCAGCAGCAGGGAACACTACATCGAGACACATCCGAATCCTTCCCCAGCTAGCCGTGTACACCTTTAGAATCCAAAGCTGTGCTAATTGCAAATTATAATTCAACAAAATGAACTCAGAAGGTAATAAAAGGTTGTGCAGTGAATAGCTTCAGAGGGTTAACAGAATAGCGGACATTCTTAATGAATCAGTTCATTAAAATTTATTTATTTATTTATTTTTTTTTGGCTGTACTCAATTTAAATAAAAAATAACATAAACACACATAAGGCTACATTAGAAAACCTCCATGCTCACTAACACTTCTAGTTGTACCTGACAACAAGAACTAATTCAATTATACAAATCTATTTCAATAATCCACTCACAGTATGACAGCAATTATAAAAGACCCTGGTTCTACTCTTAATATTCGATACTCCATTTATAGTGTAGAAGGGCTTCCTTTCCCATGTTTCACATGTAATCTTGTAACAAATGAACCTTTCAGCGGTTGAAAATGTTTTTTTTTTTTATGGGAGATTTTGCAGCTGTGGAGACCTTGTGGCAAAACAATAGCGTACATTCGTGCAGTCGTTCACTCTACAAACTCTTCTAATCTGAGGTAGTGGATAAGACAGCAGTCGAGGTGACATTGGACTAAATTTACACAATACCTGATTGGGAAAGTGCCAGAAGCATATCACTGTGACTTTGCATTGCATAAACAATTAGAAACAACACACAGCAACAAAAAAAAGAGATTTTTTTTTATTCTTTGTGTACCAACTATGTGTGCTTTGTGTTCCATCTTTTTATTGACAAAGATAACGGACAAGAGACAATCACATTGATTTCACTTCTGTTTACCGATGCACTTCTATCATCAACATTATTATTATTTAATTACTGTCATAGAAAAAGAATAACAGCATGTCCTGTAGTGCTGTACTCCTCCAATTCTAACATTTTTTTGTATATTAAAGAAGAACATCTCACAATTTTTATGTTCATATGTTCATTTATTGTTGTATAACTTGCATGAAGCAAGTTGATTCCTGTTAACACTTACATTTAATTATAGCAGCTATAAAGAGCCTTTCTATATTTTTTTTTCACTCCTGAAGTTAAATGTTACAGCGAAGTAACAGGAACAGCCTGACTTCTAATTGTTACCAAGTTAGAAAGGCTAAATAATGTTGCCTCGCAGAAAGGATCACACAACACTTACAGATCATTTTAAATCTTTACAGAAACTAATACTTTCAACAATTAAAAGTATAAGACAACAATACCTTATTACTCCCCATTACTTCCCCTTTTAACACAAAAAAAGAAAGAGAACATTTCTAATGTTGTCTATCTAAAATCAGATTAGACTACTGCATCTTATGCATTTCTGTATCCAGGCAGAATCTTCTGAATAGATTGAATGTTAAAGGACAGAGAGACACTATGGTGTGGAAGTATAGTGTATCAGTTGTACATATCGACGGAAGTTCTTTTGTCCACTGGGAATTCAGACACTATAAAATGTCTGCACACCAAATACGGATCTCAGAGACATATATAGTCTTGCTGTTTACTGTGTTTCAAATTAAAAGCATGGCATAATCAGCCAGGTTTGTACTTGAAAATTAAGACTAAACAGATGCCAAACTAGAAGAGCTTATACAATGATTGCTGGAGAGCCAAAAGTTTCAAAGTAGGTCAGAGTGCATGCTGGGATGAATAAATATATATTATATATATATAGAAAAAACAGAAAGGAAGAAAAAATAGAGTATGAGTATGGATACATGATTAAGTGCTCTTGTGGGGAAGTCTCGTGCCTTCTCCAAAGCTATGCTTGGGGGGCCCAGCAGGCTAGACAGTCTGGTAATAGAACAAAGCAGGAATAACTCTCATCCAGCTCACAGACTTGCTATTGCTTTCCTCAACTTCCCTTTTCAACTGTACATCTTGCGCTGGGCCTGCATCTGATTCTGCCTGAGAGAAGGTGAGACCTTACTTCCACAAGAAGAACAAAGTCATTTCATCCTTCAGCTGCATAACCCTGCATATCTGCCATGTTTCGCCTTGAAAACCTTAGCGCTCCTGCTGAGACATTCCTCATGCTCAGGCTCTGAGAAGTAAAAGCACAAGAAATCTGCCTGGCTTTTAGGTTTTCTTCAAGATTCTGCAAAGCATGCATGTTTTAGCGAAGATTCCAAGGGATCATAAATCAACTACTTCTACATCTCAAGATTCGATAAATTCAGACGAACTTTTCTGCCAGCAGTGGATTATTTTTAGAGGTTTAATGTTTCGTAATCAACTGAAAACAGAGACAATCGTTCCTAAAGTAACAGAAAGGAAAGAGTAACTTCTTCATTATGCTGTTGCAATAAGCCGTGCTGGGTGCTCAAGAGCGGTAGAAGCGATTATTAATAACAACTCTAAGTCTTCTGCTACAGCAAGAACAAAGTAAACCTGAAGAGCTAAACCTGTGCCAACGTTTTATCTCTTGGGCAAAACTCTTAAAACTGTTATATTAAAAGACGTTTTTTGAACTTATATAATGTTTCTATAGTATATTTTGCTATATTAATTACTATATTTTAAATTACGGAATAAAGCATAATGGGTCATGCTGTTATAGAACAAGAATCAGTGATAGGTGGTGTGTTATTTTACAATAACAACATGTCCTGAAGTGCTTTACACCTCTTATACCACATCCATATTACAATTTGTAAATAAAACATTATATACATACATTTTATATATATATATATATATACAAACATTTTATATATAGATTATATATATTTTATATATAAAAGAACATGTCATACTTTTTATATTTATAGTTAAATTTAATGTTGTAGAACACCAATAAAGCAAGTTGTTTCCTGTTATCACTTGCATTATAACAGCTATAAAGGGCTTTTCCATTTTTTAAATTCAGTTTATTTGTATAGCACTTTTGACAATTCACACTGTCTCAAAGCAGCTTTACAGAAGTATATAAAAACAATATATCTCTAACATCCTATCCCTTATGAGCAAGCCGGAGGTGACAGTGGTGAGGAAAAACTTCTTGAGAGGGACCAAATTTAGAAGGAAACCCATCCTATGAAAAGCCAAAAGATCTGTCAAAGTTGCTATAGAACATAAATCAACAGCTTCTGACCAATCAAAATCAGGCATTCAGCAGTGCTGTTGTATAATAATAATAATTGACAGTATTAATGAAATCTTGTGTAAATGAAAAATATTCATGAATTCTGCAGCCAGAGAATTCAGAGTTCTCCAACACTTTCACTACATTCCTACATCCAGTCTGTAAATTAGTATATTTGTAAGACTCTATTCTTTGGCAATTTTTTCAGACCAACACAAAACCCCTTGTGATTACTGTATGAGTTCATAATGCACCGGAAAACATACAGGCTTATTTGCGTCAGACCTGTTTTCAGTGTGTGAATCCGTGCTGCACTGCCAGTATCCCTTGTAGCGTCACATATGGAGGAACCCTATTTTTGGGTGTATGCTGTATGGCAGGTTGTCTGCCAAATTCAGGAAGAATAAAAATATTCAGAGAATAGAAATAAATTGACAAGAAGTTGGACAATAATAAAATAGACAAGCAGTTTCTTTGTTTTGCATGTCAAATCTGAGACAGCGTCTACAGAGAGGTGAGGCGAGTATTTAGATGAGTATCCATAGAGCCTTCATTTTGACAAATTGTGGCAGGATAAAATGTGGTGTTGCTTCGCGTTTTGTGAAAGTAATGAGTAATGGGATTCAAAGAAAGTGTTAATGAGCTCAGTGTTAATTTAATGTTAGCTTTACATGTACAGTATGCTTACAAAAGTGTATATATATATATATATATATATATATATATATATATATATATATATATATATATATATATATATATATAGAGAGAGAGAGAGAGAGAGAGAGAGAGAGAGAGAGAGAGAGAGAGAGAGAGAGAGAGAGAGAGAGAGAGAGAGAATAAATTCAACAATATTTAAAATAATTAGAACAAAAATCAGTTCGGCTCAAAATGTAACCTAAGAAGGTAGTTCATGTTAATTGAATGTATATGTATTGTACATTATTTTTATTATTATTAATGATGCATGGCTAGATGCATGACAGGACAAATAGCGATACAAAGTAATTTTTCCCAAACTTCCCAAAAGCCTTTGGTTTTTTTTTCCAGCTTATGAACTTCTCTTAGCCTCAACAGCGGGTACGTATCTGCAATTTCATACCTACCTTAAGTAAACAACATTTTTTAAGATTTGACCTCAAGCTAGTTGCATGCAATTCATTTAACAGGAGCAAATCCTATAAAGTCAGCGTACAGAAGACATTCTTCTGCACAGAAATATGACTGTACTTTATGTTACTCAAATATCTTGCAGCAATAAGTGCACATATAACTGTTGGCAATATAAAAGGTCAGAAAAAACAAAGCAAAAATTGATGAAAATGCACTTTTACCTGACAACAGGCCTGTTTTAAGGCCCCAAATGCTAAAATCAGCAGGGACATATTTCAAATTTAACAGCAGAGCAATTCATCAGGGTTCCCACCTTTGCAAAGAGGGAAGGGAAAGAGTGCAATGTTAAGTGCTCTCACGGCCAGTGTAAAACCAAGGGGAAATTTGATTTGCTGTTTATGACAGGTATTAACCAAGTGCTCCGTAAATAAAGTTTATGACATAATGGGTTTTAATGCTGTGTGTCTGAAAAGGATGTCTTCAATCACTGATCTTATCTGAAGGAGGGAAGTCTGGCTGACTGCTGACTTTCCAAACTTCTAGGTCATTTTCACTGCCAAATCATCTTCACAATCCATGTGTGATTGTGTGCAGGTTGGAGGGTTTGAGTGGCAGCTGTTCGAGCCAATCATATCCGCCAAACATCCGCTTTCAGTTGCCATCCAAATGACAAGAAAGTGGCTTGCTGGCAGAGAAACCTGTGATGTGCTGATGCTGCTGTTTTCAGCTATACTATAGCTGGGGTTAAGCTAGTGACATTACCACTGATGCAAAAACACGTTCGAATGTATTATTAACGGCGCGCAGGAGCGATCAATTCTCATTTTAAATGACAAGTGCAAGGGAAAAAGGAATATTAGATCAGATAAGCAATAATGGTGGATGATTTTTGAAAGAAAATGAAAAGATGAGAAAAGGGAAATGTGTAATCTAATTAGACGTCTCACTAGAGGGGAAGCAGTGAAGGGTTTTATGATTAGTATTAATGACCTTTCTGAAATACTATTAAATGACCAAGAGGGAATCGGCTTTTAGGTTGTCTCACGGTGCCTTTCAGTCCTAGCACATTGAACAGCCATCAGTCTCCCTAGAGCTTTTCTGTCAGAGGGTTTGTGGTGGTACATCTGTTATAATCTGGTGCTGCAGGGTTGCAGGGACATCAGCTGCACCATTCAGTCACACAGGAGTCATCCTGATCTCATACACATGCTGAAGAAAAGTCTTTTTGTTGAGGAGGTTTTTTGTTGTTGTTCTTAGCTGAGTTTACAATAGCAGAAGGGAACAGGTAGAGCGATAACCTCAAATCTGAAAGAGAGAACTTTGTCCTTGTTTTAGTTTGATTATACAGTAGCAAAGGTGGTATAAAGATCTGTGTGGTGACATTTTGACAAATTCTATGATGTAATTATACAACATAGTAGCAAATTCTACTAGATTTATTTTATATTACATTATATATTTAATTTTTTTAATCGGTAGTTCTAGCACTTGAAATTCTACTTAACCCAAAAAGTAAATTCTTTACTGTTGTGCTACTTTTTTTTTTTTTTTGGTTTGGTGTTTTGATGTTCTTTAAAGGTTAAAAATGAAAATCTAAACCTCCTCGGCAACATTTGCTTTTTAATTGCGTACAAGTAAGAATGTCAGAAGATTTAATGATACAGCAATAAGGTGAAAGGACACACGAGGGAGAAATTCACATAACCTTAAAGAGAATTTTCTCTTCACTCCAAATTTTTGCAATAAATATCAGAATGTTTTTTTTATTAATTCTACAATACTAATAATAAAACCTATTTATAATACTAATAAATAATATAACAATAAAATTACAATATTATTAAGTCTACAATAATAATAATAATAATAATAATAATAATAATAATAATAATAATAATAATAAACCCTATTTAATAAACTATTTGATTACTTTTGCATAACAAATCAGACATTTATACTGTAATTGTACATATTATTTGTTAATGTAAACCATCAACTAATAAATAAGTCCATATTCCACTTACACAGAAATGATGTTTTCCTGCATGAATACAACCTGTAAATTATCTCCGTAAGGTACCAACCATCCAGAATGTCTTTGATCACTTTAACACTTTTTTTTTCACCATTTTTTTCCAACACTTTAACATTTCCATTCCTATGACTCAAGCGAAATACAGTCTCACTACAGCCTCTAAGATTAAAGAAAAAGAGACCAGACGGTCCAATTAACTCCTGCCAAAACGCTAATCTGTGGCACTTGACATACTGCACCTGACAGGACATTGGGTGAACAGTGTCTTACTGGCCACCTTCATCAGAGGTGAGAACCCCAGCAGCAGTGAGGGGTGGATTATATTGGAAAGATAGCACTATTCCAGGTCAAAATGAATGCAGAGAATGAAGTGTGAGAAACTGGGATGTAGCCTGGAAAGCCAGCTGAGCCTGGATGTCACTTAATTATCCCAGTCTGGATGCTGTATTTAACTCACTGTGGATTTTGTAAGCCTGATAACAGGTGAAATTGTTTGGCTGAAGCAAATAATTGCATAACCCAAACCTAGAGAATGGATGAATTCTGCAGATAGTGTAACGCTGGCATAAATACATTGTTGTGTAATTAAACCCATGTAAATGTTTCCTAGCATCTGTTCGAACTGGATAAAGCAAACTCACCGGTCTCACTAGCCTTATTAATTAGTCTTAGGAAAGCATTATAAATTATTATAAAACATCCTGTCAAAAAATACATTTGCAAAAAGGACTTTCCTCAAAATATGCAAACGATGCTGATGCCACCAAATTTAGCAGCGCCAAGCAAATATACTTAATATCCCCAATTTAAGTGTAGGTAAATCTCTGATTTATTTTTAATATATTTTTTATCCACTCACTCAACAGCAAACTTTTCTGGGTGATTTCTTTGACCAATTTCTTCTTTACTTAGCTTTCAAATATCTGTTAAATTTCTGTGAAGGGCATTTCCACACATATCCAATTTTTTCCATAGTGTATATATTTTTAAATGTTAAAAAAATATATAGTTTCAATCAAAAAGCAGTTTAATTTATAGGAATTTCATGTGATATCACCTAAAAAAATAAATAAATATCTATTCTTATTATCTAGCATTTGTACATAAATACTTATCATTTAAATATTTGTCTTTGTTCTTTCTGTGATGTCGCATTATATAATATGCAGAGCATCACTGATTTAAAAAACTTGCAAAAGAATTGAAGTCATTATATTTTTGTTTGTATTTGTATTTGTGAAATTTTAAAACTTGGAAACTCAAGATCTTGGCTTTGCTTTGGGGTTGTTTTCCCTTTTCTTTTCATTCTAGGCCATAAAAATGTAAAATGCAGACATAATATCCAAAACAAATTTAGGATGCATACAATAAATAACATTTTTTTGCAGATCTAAACGCATCTTTATCCATTTTTACGTGAAAGGGTACTAAAAAGAAAGCAGCATAGAAGATGCAAGAAGACTTCAACAGAAGCCCTCTCTTTGTTTTTTCACACAAAGAGACTAAAACAAAGAAAGCGCAGCGCAACTTCAAGTGTGCTATTAATATCTTACATGAACTTTTACACACCCCAAGACAAAATCAATTCTAATACACAATTTTTCAGCTGTATAATTTGGACAAAATTTCTCTTCAGAGAAAAACATATTGTTCTTAAAGGATTTTTAGAAGATATTGGTCTAACCACAAGTACAACCTAAAGATTATAAATAGCATAATTTGTGATGTTCAGCTGTAAAATTAGCTAAAATATTAGCTATTTATCCATGAAATTTAAGAAATCTTAAAAGCATAAGCATTATCTGGTCGTTGTGAAAAAACAGAATGTAACTAGAAGGCATGATATTGCATTATAAAGGACAAGGCCAAGACATTGCAATGTGACTTATAGCTCAGATTGTTTCAATATTTTAGGCCTAATGTGACTTTGAGGTGTTAATTTGTTGTGCTAGCAGCTTTGTTGATCAGCGAAGTGAAGCACTGAAGCCCCACCAATTATGGAATTGAATTATTATTGAATTAAATACTAAATATTACCTAAAGTTTTACCATCAAATATAACTAGCTAATGGTAGCTATATAACTAGCTAATGTTAGATTTGCTAGCTAGTTTAGTCTACAAACTCTCACTCTCATCATGCACATCATGCACACCAGACTCCACTTCTCAGAAGACACACACACACACACACACACACACACACACACACACACACACACACACACACACACACCACACACACTGCCTCACCCTCAGTCACCGGACTTTTAATCAGACGGACTTGTTCCCATTTACACACACACACATGCATGTGCACACACAGTCACCATTTGTAAGAGACTCATTCTCAGTATAATGAAGTATACACCCAGTTTACTTTGAGTTCTGGCTATACCAAGCCTTTTGAGTGTGTTCACAGTTCTGATTGGACTCGTTCTGTTTATCCTGTTTCACAATCACCTGACCTGTGCCTGTATAACTCATTATGAATTTGCCTAATCCAAAAGGTTGTTCACTAATTCTTGCATGTGTCTTGTGACAAGCAGCAAGGTTTTTGTAAGCTAGCAGAATTCTTAAATAAATAAACAAATAAATTCAATGTATTAATCAATTAAAATCATGTATTTAACTTTTTGACTAGTTAGAATTCTAATAAAAACAATTTATTTGACTTTTTTCATTATTGAGCATGTTTAATTAGTATGTAGATACTTTTTGACTATAACTCTGATTTTTTTGGTTCCATCCTTCTACGTAAAATTAAATATTTATTACGCTATCATTTTTATTATTATCATTATCATTTTTATTATTATTTATGAAAACAAAAAATATATATTACATCACATTCATGTCAAATGCAAATTTCAAACAGTTGCTGTAATAAATATTAGCTAGAAAGTCTAAAAATATGCAGCTACAATATAAATTTTTTTTTTTAGATATTTAGATTTATAATCAAAAGTATATTACATTAATAGAATATTATGAGGCCGAACGTGCAACAGAGTCAAGAGCCAGAAAGATTCAAGAGTCAGAAAGACAGACCCAGAAAATTCTTTAGTTTACATTACTATTTCATGGTCTGTCTTTCTGGCTCTTGAGTCTGTCTGGTTCTTGACTCTGTTGCTATGTTCAACCTCATATACCTAATATTCCATTGATGTAATGTGTTTTTGATTGGACATCCACAGCAGGCAGCAGTGGGGAAAGCTTTACCACCGGCAAAACAAAAGCTGCCTTGTGCAGAATGCAAAAACCTGTGGGTGGTAGAATAAAGTACGGCTTCATGGAATGTATGTCCTGTGATAGTTATTTGCACATCATAATACATGTAGGTGCTATAAAGGCTAGCTTAAATGCGGTACAGCAGTATGGTGTGGATCAGCTCTTAAAAACTTTAAATATTAGCCCAGTCCAAACCCCACTCATATAATTAAACTCGCCTGCCTATAAGCATTTCCAAGTATATTGAGCGTAATTCCTTTTTATGGCTCTCAGAGAGAAAATAAGATAAAACCTGCTTAGAGCAGATGAGCTTCTTGTTTCATTGAGAAGAATGCACAAGCACTCCAAAACACACCAATGTATTAAATTTTACACATCGATGAATTCATATTTTACCTATAAATTAACCGAAGCATGATTTATTAGTTACAGATAGCAGGTCTCCAACAGAGTCAAGCCTAGGAGGTGCAAAGTCAGGCTTCTGAGTGTGTGTGTAATTACTTTAAGTAAACAGTGGTAGATTGAAGGTTTCCTTGTGTAAAGAGGCAGACTAACGTCAATACCACTGTAGAGTGCTTTTCAGCCTTTCAGACTTTTCAATACCCAAAGATGTGGAAGGAATAAAATACTACAGGGTGCGCTGTGAAAATAGGAATGCAATCGATGATGGCGTGGTGTGATGCAGTCTGGCGCATTACCATCACCATCCTGAAGATATCTTCCTAAAACAGCATGTCCCAAAGAATGTTAATATTAATTAAAGACTAACACATTGTAAATTTTATTTCTTTATAGAGCATTTTAAGGTGGCATTTTGCAATAACTGTTCATGAATAGCCATGCACCAGTTAAGATGATTTTAGACACGTACCAATTAAAAGTTAACCTTAACTACGACGTGAGTTATTCATGCGTGAATAACGACCACTTAGGCAAGTGTTAAGATATGTTTGTTATTGAATTCATTAATTAACATATCGGGAAAACTAATTCAATCAATCCTCTGTGAGAAAGAATATGAATTCCACATGCAGAATCTCAAATTGTTTATATCATTTGCCATATGCTGCTGAGTAAACCAATCTTATGCCATGGCTCTGGATTACTTTCAAAATTTACACTGATCCTCCTTCCGCAATCCAGGTTTCATAGGTATTTTGTGTGTTGTGGAAAAAAGTGCTTGTTTTTTGTGTAGCTTTTTTTTTGCGAAATTTGTTATGCATTGAAGATGGTTGTGGCAGAATGTGTGTTGTGATGATGTCGCTTGACACGAATTGGGGCAAAAATGTGGAAAATCTACAAATTTTGAAAATTAAGCAAGCTCCTCTAAATATTGCAGTTTGTTTGACTTGGCGATCGTGATACCATTAAATCCGGGAACACCTGCTTGCTGAATGTAGAAAGACATGCTAATAATAACAAACACCAATCATTTCATCTCAATCTGTTTTGCACATTCACCATCTACTTCTCTATCGACTGTAGTACATTGTTTCCTCATTAGCATTTCTTTTTATCTGTCCTGCATTTTAATAGACAAATAAATAAATAAATAAATAAATAAATAAATACTGCTTGTCATTGGACCCATAAAACACAAAGAAAATGGCTCAGCCATAAAGACTTTCTTGTGCTGGAACATGAAAAGGAGAAGAAACACTTTGACGGTTACAAAACGCAGACACTGGTGACTCCTTCCAAACATGCTAAATATGTCTCCTGACAGAAAAGTTCACCATATCAACAACTGCATGAGACACACTGTTATAGAAAATGAATCAATAAACCATTTCAAAATTGCAAAATGTAGTATAATTACTCTGATTTTTTTCTGCTTATTTATAAACAGCAGATATCTACTGTATGTTTAATATTTAATAGATGATACCATAATAAAAAAATATATTTTTAACTAATTCTGCTTTCTGGATATGGTGGTTTTCTTCTAGTGTCCACAGAATTGTGAATTTCAGTTTAGATTTGTTTATATTAAAAAAAATGTTGTTGTATTTTTTTGTTGTTGTTGTTGTTGTTTTCTTGCTCTCATACTGTACTTGTACAACGATTTAGGTTTTGAATTCGCTTTCCCTGTTGCTAATAATCATCACTCTCTACAGCTAGGTCCTGTCTCCTAGTTTCATGTGTCCCATGGTTCAGCAACCTTGATAAGACAGAATTTGACTAGACTTGAGCCATGCCTCAGTTCTTCAGGAACACTGATGCAACAGAGCCTCCTCGCCATTGTATGTAGACTGGAATGCTGACAGATTTTTTTATAAAGAACCATGGTGTCATGCTTGAGTAAAAGTTAAGATCCTTTCCCAGAATTGGCTCAAGTAACCAATGAGAAGCAAGGTTAAAGTGAAACTGGCATAAAGTTCAGTATTAAAAGTTAAAGGTGTGAATCTTTTTCAATAAGCTCAATATCTCTAACCAGAGCACAAATGTATTACTTTGAATTTTATTATAAGTTTTGCTCAAGGAACTAAGACTGGAAGTACACAACACAACAAACTCACATCCTGCCATCCATCCAGAGCCCTAACAACCGAGCCACCATACGACAAATGTAGGGTCACAGGTTATAGCTGGAGAAAAACATCAGGTCATGTTAGACAGGCAGACCTTTCAGTTATAATAAATTATGATTGATTGATTGACTGACTGACTGACTGACATTGACTGATTGACAGATTGATTGATTGACAGATTGATTGATTGATTGATTGATTGATTGATTGATTGATTGATTGATTGATTGATTGATTGATTGATTGATTGATTGATTGATTGATTGATTGAAGGCTCCTTCAAAGAAGGTAACAAAATACAAAAGGGCATCACTGAGTAAAGGGGTATGTGCTCAAGCACTCACCTCTTATATCCCCACCACCTGCATACATGTGCTATCAACCTTATTTGAAGCTGTTTTAGACAAAAGGTTCCTAAAAGCCCTTTCCAAATGGGGTGCCTAAGTGGCAATTTAGCTCAATCTCATCTCTCACTCTTTCTCTCCTTAAACCGTTAGCTACTACTCTGTCATTAGTCTTGACATGGACCGCAATCAAGAAAGCTTTCATTTGGAGCCACAAAAGCAAAGTTTTGTACACTCTTTGCACACTCCTGCTAATTAATGTTTCCCTGAGGATGGGAGGAACACGCTGCAGTAACCTTTACCAAAGCTGCATGAAATACATGACAGAGGCAGACAAAAGGCAGATGCAGGGCATGAGATACAAAGAGAGAGAGAGAGAGAGAGAGAGAGAGAGAGAGAGAGAGAGAGAGAGAGAGAGAGAGAAAGAGAGAGAGAGAGAAAGAGAGAGAGAGAGAGAACATGGTCCTGACAGAAAATGGAAACCTCTTTTCCCTAGTGGCAGTTGGTGAGTCAGCGAGGGACCGGATATGCGAGGATGAGTGTAATTAGCAAAGCAGCTCTAATGCCAGACCCAGGCGGCGAGAGGAGCAGAGGCTGACAGTATAGCCCTCTGGAGCAGGATGTGCCCTTCACGCGAGTACACAAGTGTCAGCTCAGCATGGGCTGGTACAAAACAAAGCTTGCCATTTAGGATCAGAAATCTGCTGCAAATTGGTTGAGTTCTGAGCCCTCTGTTCACTTCTCTGGATTATGTGTAAATAACTTGCACAAGGCAAACATGATATGAAAGGTCAATATAATATAGCCAGAGCTGTATTTGCTTGTCTATAGCTTAATAAATTGCTATCCATCCCACACTTTTCTCTGAGCTTCACTATACTTTTATGTCCTTTGCTTCTTTGTATTTGTAAGTGGATATAACACAGGTGTATTAACTCAATCTGATCACGCTTAGATGAATTCTCTTTGTGATTTGCTCTACAGCTCCCACTTTTCTTAAAGCATTTTTCATTGCACCTCACATAGATCATAGATGAGCCTTGACCTGGTGTCATTTTAATTTTCTTGTTTTTCATCCCAGGTGACAGCTCATGGATGGGCAAGCCATTGCTGGTTTAATAACACTGAACCCTGAGATGACAAGGCCGTTGATTAATAAAGCAGGTCTTGCTATTGGCGTGTTATTTTAAGGAGATAATTTCACTCTGCTAGGTGATGGGCTACCACTGTGACAGAAAGATAAACACATCCATCTATCACTTGCATCAGTAAAAGGTACTTGGATGCTGTGCATGGCTAAATATAATAATTTATTGTATTCGTGTTTTTGGGAAGACTTCTATTCCTAAATATCCTATTGCTATAAAAAAAACACATAAATGTGAAATCCCACTTTTCTGTAGTTCAAAAAAAAAGAATTTCTGTAGTAACTCAGATTGTCTACTCGAGTAATCATCCATGCCTTCTGAGTAATGGTCGGGTTAGAAATTGTCTGACCTATGCTCTGTCAACGTCTTGCTTGCTACAGATACTTTCCCATTGTTCTAGAAAGATTTTTTTTTTCTGTGGGATTTGTAGCATGCCCTAGTTTCACAAGAAATTAGCATGTCTCCTCTTAAGCATGACTCAATTCAAGAGGCATGAGCTGACAGATTGCTATGCAGACTGTTCTACCCTTATGAACGCACTTCTAACACAGCAGGGCTGCTTGTCAGTGCTCATTTTGGTGGGAAATTTGCAGCACGCTCTGTGATTCTCAGAGAGGTGAACTGCAGATATAGAAGAGCGAGTGATAGTGGAGCCCGAAACACATCTGAGACCGCACTGATGCAAGAGGGTTTCATGCCTTTCATCAGTCAAACTTTGTAACAAGCTAAATGAAATTCCAATTTTGAACAAGTTCTGTATTACAGATTTCTGTGTGGTCCCTGCTCATATACACCTAACTCACAGAGGACTAATTAATAGACTAGCTGAATCATGAGGCTTAAACCATGCAGTGCAATGTACAATGGAAAACTATCAGAATTTTATTTTATTTTATTTTATTTATTTATTTCAGCCTTAACATTAAAACCACTAAGGTATGGATTCCACAACAACTTTAAAGGTGTGCTTTGGTATCTGGCAACAAGACGGTAGCAGCTGAAAGATGCGATCCACTCCATGGATTAGACTTGTTTTTCCAACACATCACACAGATGATCGATTGGATTGAAATTGGATTTTAAAGGCAGCACCTTGAACTATTTATCATGCTTGTCTAACTATTTCTGAACAATTTTCGTAACTGCCATTAGGAAATACCATAGCCACGACTGTGGGTGTACTTGGGTTGCAACAATGCCAGGAACTTAGGTTTTCCAGCAGAAAATTGTCCAAATCATCACATTGCCTCTGCCAGTTTGCCTTCTTCCTATAGTTGCATCTCAATGCCAGATCATTACCAGGTAAGCAACATACACATACACACATCTCAGCTCACTTTCTTCCATTGGTCCAGTTCTGATGCCCATTGTTGGCACTGTTGTATGTGAGCAGCAGCATGTCTGGTCTAAGGCTATGCAGTCCTATACAGCAAGCAGAAATGCACTGTGTATTCTGACAACAGCACTTTTTCAATAATTTGTGCTACGGTAGTTCTTTTATGGGATCAAACCAGACAGACTAAACCTTCAGTTCCAATGTGCAACAATAACCCTTGAGTACCAATGACCACTTTTGGTTGGTCCTAAACATTGCATACAGGGAACACTCCACAACATCTGCTGTTTTGGAGATGCTCTGATCCAGTCATCTGGCCCTTGTCAAAGTCACTTAGATCCTTCCGATTGCCCAATTTTCCAGCTTCCAACACACCAATGTCAAGAACTCACTGTTCTCTTGCTGTCTAATATATCTCACCACTTGACAGGTGCCATTGTAACGAAATAATCAATGTTACTCTTTTCACCTGTCAGTGGTTTTAATGTTTTGTGGCTGCTTTATGTAGCTACTGTGTATACATACATACATATGCTCCTGGTCATTAATAAAACTTTTTTTTTTTTTTTTTTAAACTCTATCGTTGTTAATTGGTAATTAAGGAACTGCTAGGTAAAAAGTGTTTATGTCACATGGCTACAGTTCATGAATAATGAATATTACACTTAAACATGGAAGGCAAATTAAACAAAACACATCATTTTGGCAACATTATTTAGTCAGATGTTTAATGGAGTCTTTATAGTTGGAAGCTTCCATTGTATTATCAATGGTCACTTGAAACTCTAACCGTGTGTCTGTGTGAGTGAGCGTAAACAAAGGGTGTGTAGCATATGAATAAAGAACTAACACTTCCAAACTGGCAAAGAAATCCCATATTACATCACAATGTAACACTGATTCTCATCCCTAATTTAATTCACATCTACAGATCTACCAGCTCCAGTTGGACTCTATGATACCAAGAGGAGATCTGAACTCCATTTGACCTTTACACCAATTCAACATTTGTTTGACTGTATATTTATAATCACACCCTCTAGTGACACCCATATGAGGATGGGTTCCCCTTTGAGTCTGGTTCCTCTCAACGTTTCTTCCTTACCAATTTAAGGGAGTTTTTCCTTGCCACTGCTGCCTGAGTCACCTCAGACTTGCTCATTGGGGATAAATACACATACATACATACATACACACTGAACTATATACTGTATATCTTGAATTTTTATTATATTAATTCTCTATATTTCTCTTTATCTTTACCTTATGTTCTATGTTTATGTTCTGTAAAGCTGCTTTGAGACAAAGCCCATTGTAAAAAGCGCTATACAAATAAACTTGAATTGAATTCAATTGAATTAATTTACAATGAATCATCTATACTGAGTCAGCAATACTAAATCATCTATATTGAATTATCTATATTGGATTACTTATACTAAATCAACTACACATAAACATGCAAACAGATTAATCTATTCTGAATCACCTATACTGAATCTTCTACACTGGATCATTTAATATTAAATCACTTACACTGAATTGATGCATTAATGCTATCATGCATATAGTATATACCCACAGTTGTAGTGCTAAATTATTAATCTGGTATTGACTTTTATTGGCCACTCCAAGCCATCACCTTTTTAATCACACCTGTCACATACTGGTCATATTCCTGGCCCAGACAGTGAAAGCTGATGCTGTTTTTGTTAGATTCCTCACTCTGTCTGGATTACCGCAAGCCCGACGAACTCACAGAGCCAGACTTCCATTAGTTCCTGCTGAAGACCAGATTAGCAACTCAGTGCAGCACATATTGAGTTTTGTTCTGGCATGACATCAATCAGGGTGCTGCAATATGCATTTGTCAGATGGTATTCTGATCAAGTTTGCACAAAGCAGTGATGCCCAAAATTCCCTGTGGGGTTCTCATGGCGCCGGTTATCTCATGGTTTTAACCAGTTCTGGACATTACGTGAATGAGAACATTATGCATGACATAACACTACTTACAGGAATCAGAACTAATCAGTTAAACAAGTGTTGTTCTTTTGGTTTTGTGAAAAAAAATACAAGCCTATTAAACATAATTTCCTACCCGGTTGTCAAGGGATATGTCCTGAGTGCATTCCATATTGTATAAAAAGTGCATTCCATATTGCATAACAATGTATACATATATATTTTTTGATATTAACATTTATTTAAAATACAGAGTTAGATAAAGAGATATGTTTAGCAGTAGAAATTATTATATATTAATTACTACATCTAGACATTTGTTTGCTTAATCTACTTCAGAAAAGACAAAAAAGACAATTTAAAGAGAGCGAAGAATTCATTTCAAAATAATTGTGATGGCACAAAACATATCTCATTTGCAACAACCAGCAGAACGCAAAAAAATAAACACTTCATAGCATTTAATCTCATGATTAATTTCATTTACATTTTCCGAACCATGAGATTTCTAAGACATGGAACAGATTTTGCACCAGATGAATTGTTTTCGGCCTCATGATACGATCATACATTCAACAAAACAAGCCCAAGACAAGCTGTGCGTCTGTCTCACCAATGATTAAGTAACTAATCTCTTGCACACTTTCCCTGAAGCTCCAGGGATATCGTAACAAACACAAGAGCTAAATAATCTTCTGATGCTTAATAGGAGGTACCTCCTGGGTAATTTCCTTGATTTGACTAAAAACAGGTGTGCGTTTATTCTCAGTGGGCAAGAGATCCAAAAACCTGTTGTAAAGCAGGAAGTTCATGAGCACACCTTTAAAGCAAACAAAACAAAAGCTCTTTAAGGGTTCTTAGGACAACACAAAGTTTCATAAAGTTACTCTGCTTATGTCTTCTCTAAATCAGAGAGAATCTTTAAATAGTTATTACTGACTAGTTATTTAATTTATTTGGAACCTTTTCTGACAGAGAAACAAACCTTTAATTGTTTCCTTAAAGGAACGAATGTAAGAGTTGTTTAGACTTCTAGATAAAAACCTCTTCCTTTAAGAATGTAGGAATATGCTCTATCCTAGCATTCTGCATTAAGCTGTAAGAAAATCATTCCAAAAATCTACAAATTATAACATCAATTATAATTATAAAAATAATTTAGAATTATATATCACTGGCCTGCAGGTTCTATTAATTAGTTGTTGGTGATTTTGTTTGTTTGTTTGCTTTTAATACATACATTTTTATTTATTTATACTTGATGCTGGTTGAAAAATAAAAGGACTAAGCCATTGAAACTTCTACATTACAAAAGTGTTTTTATTCTTAACAATAAAGTTTTCAGGTAGAATTCTTTTAGAATTTGCACGTATCTAAGAGTATATTTTCTAAAGTATGTACAGTTTCATTAATCTTTATAAAACATCATTAGGTTTCAAATTCCAAAACAACAGGCAATAACAATAGATCTAAACAGAGCTTTTTTATGATCTTAGTAAGAGTGTGAATATTAGTCAAAGGGAAATTTTACATGACTGTATTATTCTCATGAGGGTTTAAACAACAGCGCGAAATGACATTAACCCGGAAAACAAAATTAAATGCTACCACTGTACTAGCATTCCTCTCTCTTGCGCTCCTTTTTCTCCTTCTTTCCACTCTTGCCTAATAAAAATGCTCCAAGGATGTTGTACAGGTGGGTAACAAATTAAAGGAAAAAAATGATGGCTATGTTATGTGTTTTGTTTCTTTAGAATGAAGTGTCACTGCAAAAGAATGCAAAGCTCTTCTGCTTATTGGGAAACAATTCTAATCTGATGGAAGTGGTCTCTTATAGGATGACTCCACCCCCAAGGACATGACACAAGGGGACTGGGGCTCACTGAATGGTTTGATGACTAAGATCATGGTGTAATTCATATGCTACCTTCTTCACTGTTCACTGATCTCAACCTTAATAAACTGCTACGGGTGATTCTGGAGTGACTTGTTAGACAGCTCTTTCGAACAAACCCCAATTAAAGAAATATATTTCAGAAGTATGATTTGAATCTATGCCTAACAGCACATTCAATCTGTTCTGTCAACTCATGCTGGTTTGACACCTTAATAAGTCACATCATATTGGTTTTTCTTTAATTTGCCACCCGTCTTTCTAAGCAATATGGGCACACAGAGCAGTAAGGCAGAAGAGTCCTCTCTGAAACAGAGTCATATGCACACAGATCTTTGCCGACATCTGTTTCTCCATGGAAGTCTATCTGATTAAACTGCCACGTTCAGTCTGCTGTGACTCATTCTCCCATGAGACCATGCTGCTTATCATTCTAGCGTGGTTATGTGTGCCTCTGCGGATCACTCTGCTCTAGCTACTCATCGATACCGCAATCAATGTGAGTAAACGCAAGAGCTTTGCGTATGGTTTCTGTGTTCCCTCACTGTCACATATCACTCGTTGCACTGTTTATCAGTTCAATAGTGTTTATGAATTTGTTTCAACACTCAACTTGATAGCAGTCTTTCAGTGGATACTGTGTGGTAATAATTCTATATTTGGTTGAAATCACACTTCAGTTCAGTGCTGAAATCACAAGTACTGTTAAACCGATATACACTACTTATTAATGTACCACACGCAGACATTTACAACTGTGAATTAAAGATGTAAACTGATACAAACCATACAGCATGAGGTGATCCAAGCAATTCACCAGCACCTCCTCCATTTGGCCTTGTAAAGGCCAACTTATAAGTTGTGAACTGATGTTGTGATATTAAGCCCAATGTATAATTTTCAGCTTTTAAAAATAACATTGTTACATCTCGTAGATCTCTGCCTTGCAAGAGCCAGAGCCAATTTCCACATTCTTAGAAAAAAAGGTTCCATCTACCACCTCTTCAGGCTCTTGGGTGTGTATTTGAGGGGATTGCTTTTAGAAAAGCTTCTATGCAGATCCCTTTTTAGAAAAAAGCATTAAGCATTAAGGCATTAATCATGCAGATAAACCTGATGTGAAATGTATAACATGCTGGAATTTTTTTTTCTCATAGGAATGAAAGAAAAGTCAATTTTCTTATGGACTAATGTTGAATGAACACCACCAGGGTTTAAGTATCAGATGAACACTTTCATTTCCTATATGTATTAAGCTCCACATGGAGGGACATGATACTCTCTACATAGATGCTAATGTCAACAGTGGGATTTATTAATCACCATCACACTGCAAAGGTTATTATTGTCTCACTCTGGTATCTCATCTGCTATCTTTGTCTGTATCTTTACAAATGATCTACATTTTGCTGTAAACAATGAACAGTGTCTTCTCTGGAATTAAAATTACACCGTCTGAGAGAGAAACGATTTGCTCTAATAATTTACTTATAATAAATATCAGCTCATATGGATTGCAGGTGTACATATAACAAAGAAGACTTTTTGTTGTAAGGAATTTCTTTACATATGCTTCAGTTTCTGTTCTGTTTGTTTTTGTTTAGTTTATATTTTTGTTTGTTTGTTCATCTTTATTTAAAGATAAAGATATAAAAAAAAAAAACAATCCCTGGCAAAGAAGGTATAACAACATTTAACGCAAACTATATTTAGGGAGAGGATATAACCAATAACACTTAGAACAGCAAGGAAAAACAATTCCTTTATACACATATATCTTAAGATCTGCTAATGATTAATGAATGATTAGTTTTAGATGTTTGTGTAAGTCACTACATGATGATGAGGCGCATTGACTAAAAGCTGTCTTATTGACTTTAGATCTCACAGTTTAATGTGTGTGTAAGAACTTAAATGCCATGCTTTTCCTTTGCAGCAATAGAAATAGATAGGAAGGAAGATATAGAGGTGACATAAATCCTCTAGCGAATCTGTCTTGACTTTTATTGTTTTTCTAAATATTCAGTACACTGATGTGTTTCAGGAGGACAGAGCTAAGTTTTTCAGTGTTGTCTCTAATGTTGATGTTTATAATGATGCACTACTTCGGAAATATCTTATATTCACTTTGTTTGCCAGTTTATTTGTACAGATCAGTGCGTTTCAGTAAAAGTAAAGCTTGGAGAACATAAAGAGAGCGCTAATAGTCGTAACTGTGAATTTTCAACACCGAGGAACGTTCATTTAACTACACGATGAGCAATTAAAACATCCGGAACAACAGCACTGCTACTGCTACCAGCGACATTAAGCGAAGTGTTTCAGCACCAGCACAAAGGACAGCTCCTCCGCATCAACACCGGACATCTCGCGGTAACGGACTCACCTGTGATGGAGCAAAGATGAGCGCAAACGAGCACAAGGAGCTGCAGGCGGCCCGATTCCGACCTCACATCTCCGAGCCGCCGCATCGCGATTAAAAAACGACCAGAGGTTCACCTTCCGAGAGCGGCTGGCCGCCAGTTTATATTACCGCGCCCGTCCACATCTTCGCGTCTCGCGACGGACCGGCCGCTCGCGCATGACGTCAGGTGGAAGGAGGGGTGGCGTGGGGAGCGATTCCGAGAAGGCTCCTCCTCCCTGCAGCTGGGATTGGATGGTTCTCTCTTTCCAAAGTAGTTCATTGAAGGAGGAAACCTTCAGTCAAACCCGATACGCGGAATTAGAGGAAATTAGCGTGGGTTCGTTGTCACCGTTGAGCTTCAAGCTTTAACCGTCTTAAAAAAAAAGTTACTTTTGGTATTGTTTTAAACTTTCTTTTTGTTATTTGGTATTGTTTTAAACTTTTTCACTCATTTATGTTTCTTTACATATTAACAAATGTAGACGTTTTCTCTTAAAGTTATATAAGAATAAACTTTATATAAAGAGTATCTACAAAGGGCATTATAGTGATGTCTTTATTTTAATCGTCAACTGATAGTTGCATCGAAGTTGGTAAGTTCATTGTGTAAAGAAGATGAATGCTGCCCCCTACAGCACAACATGAGGAAAAGGTTATTTTTTTTAATCAGATTACCGGAGTCGCTGAAAGCCGCAGCTCTGTTGGAGTGGACTGATAAAAGGCTTTATTACTTTCACACACAAAAACAGCACAAGCCTTTAACAAATTAACGATGTACTGCACACAGACTAAAAGTAGTTATTTTTTATATAAATAATTGTTTATAAATCTGATTGTACCCTGCATCTGGAATTCACACAATTTGAAATATTATTCAATTTAATAATAATAATAGTAATAATAGTAATAATAGTAATAATAGTAATAATAATAATAATAATAATAATAATAATAATAATAATAATAATCACAACTAATATTACCTAGTCATTATAGCCCATAATATTACTGCAGTAGCTGTTTGGTAGCATTTCAGACTTTACTGACATTAGATATAGGCCTACATATACATTTTTCCATCTTCAGTAACAGCTTTGCTTTTCCCTGGTCATGGTTGCAGTGTACAGTATTCATGACCTGCCCACTGGATGTAAGTTGAGAATACTGTACATCTTGAATTGGATGTTAATGCATTGTAAAGCACCATGCCCACAGATTATCATCCATAGGGACCATTTAGAGTAGAAAAAATCATCTATTACCATGTATTTGGAATATACAAAGAATCTGGAGAAACTGGAGGAAAAACTACATGGACATGGTGAACATTTACAAAACTCCATACCGAATATAACCAGAGCTCAGGGTTGAACCTGGGAACCCTGGAACTGTGAGGCATCACTACTGCCTGGTACAACATAGTTCTGCTCTACACCATTACAACAAAAGTCTTGGGATTCAATTAGGATCATGGGTTCTGAAGAACCCATTATGGTGATAGTATAGCCTCATTTAGCCTTTAGAATATTGGGAGCAAGACCATCTAAGGGGCAAAATGGAAAATGGTTGGTTTAGCTTGTGAGGAAACAGGATCACGCTGAGAGGCCAGCTTGACCAGCATGAACATACTGAGAAAAGATGATGAATCATTCTGGTCTTTTGGCTGAGACAGCTAGAAATATCAAGATGAAATCAGGATGGAGAACAGATTTTTACAGCAGTACTTTAAATAATTATATAACATACAGTATATATAAGACAAGATCCTACCTGTCTTATCTATACCATTTTGTAGATTTAAATGGAGAATCATCCAGTTAATTATGGGGTCCTTCAAGGATCAGTTTTAGGACCCCTGCTTTTCTCAATATACATTCATGCTGATTATACCCAGTTATTTATCTCATCAAAACCAGATGAAATATGGAAATTGTCTAACCGAGTGTGTTAAAGGTGATAACGGATGATAAATATTCTATTGTTAAATTATTTTATACTTATAAGACTTCTAAATATTACTTATAAACTGATAAGACTTAAATATTACTTATTGGTCCAAATACCAGTACAGAGAAGCTCTCACAATTCAACTTCCATTTAGAGGGATCTACTGTTACTACTAGCTCATCACTGAAAGACCTGGGTGTTATATTAAACAGCAACTTTTGAAAATTATATTGCCCATATTACAAAAACAGCCTTCTTCGACCTTAGAAATGTTGCCAAGCTAAGAAACAACCTATCTTTATCTGATGCTAAGAATCTAGTTTATGCATTCATGACCTCTAGACTGGACTATTGTAATGCATTACTAGGTGGTCATCCTGCATCTTTAACAAATAGGCTACAGTTAGTTCAATATGCAGCAGAAAAAATGTTTATGATTTGTTCTTTATCTATGAAATGTTAAGGTGACATACAACCAAAATATGAACTAAAGCTAAGGACTAATCTACAGGAAAATTTACTTAATTTACTTAATATACTTCAGGTTCTTAATACAGATTCTTTACACTGAATAGAGCTGTAGTCACCTGAACAGTGTTGAATGTAAGCTGGAAAATGAGTTCGAAGTACAACAAAAGAAGCGTAATGAGGTGTCGTAACTGTGCAGCTATCAAGGTGAGTTCAATTTTGTCAGGAATTTCATGCTCAGTGTAGCTATCCAACATGTACAGAAAGCAGAGAATTAAATAAATAAGTAAGTCTTACATTGCACTGTAACAGGAAAAAAATAGAAACAAGGGAAGAATTTAAATGCTAAATACCTTAGCAGCATTTGTGTCCATATTGTTGTGAATCCTACCCATTATTCAAAATTAATGATTTACTTGGATGAAGGTAATAGGGCTTGTAAAGGCCCAGGTAGGATTTTCCACATTATTTTACCAGAAAACCTTTATGTAGTGGCTGTAAATGATACTGTTTCCCGGTCTTGTGCATGGACCTCACCACTTTGTCACAGTAAGACAGAGGAACTCTAGATGCAGCATGAAATATTCCTAAAGCTTCCTCCGCCCACAAGAGATTATTGAAGTGCTCAGGGCTGCTGTTACCCTCCACCACTTCATCGTCTGTACTGATGTCACAAGCATATCTGGAGACCCAATACTCCATCATTTTGGTAGGATTGGAGATGAGAAATGGAGAGCACCGGTGGCAAATGTCGTTCGACCTTGGATTTCTCTCAACGCTAGAGCTTTGCGTGCTGCTCAAATTTGGATGAACCTGTTTAATTCAGAGACCTGCAGAAATGTACTGAGACATGACCGACGACACTTAATGTTCTATTCAAACCTACACAGTAACTGTAACTGTCCTACTTATTCCTATGTGCTTAATATTACTCTCAATGTGATTATGGAATCACTTGGTCAGAGATTGGGGTTGTATATACTAAACCACTATGACAGCCTAAAATTAAATATGTAGGGTTTAATTAGAAATGTTAGAAAAACTAAATAACTAGTTTTCAATAATATATATATATTAATTATTTGTTATTTGTAATCGACCTTTTCCATCCCATTTCAATGAATGTTGTTATGTAAAATCAGTATAAACAAAGGTCTATTTTAGTATCATCCATGTTTAAGAACTATATTCAAATATCAATCTAGTAAAGTGGCTATAAAGCATACAGCTGTAGAAGAGGTTATGTTGAAATCAGGGTTGCCAGATTGGAATCTGTTTCCAGATTAATTATAGTTTAAAACACTTCCAAATCACTATACTCCATCCCATACTGTAGATTAATTATGAATTACAACACTTGAGGACATGCTGCTATAAGATTATAATCAACAGCCCACAAGGAAGTTCACAGGACTCAGAGAAACATACAGATATTGTTAAATTATGATGACATGCTACCAAATAAAAGAAGGCTGGTCTGGACAGAGGGAAAAATAAGCAGTGCAAATGGCAGAATTAATATATAATTTAGAGTTCATTTAGAGACCACTTTCAGAGGCAACAATGTTTAGAGACTGTGGGGACTGTGGGGAAACCTTGTAAATTAGCATTAATACTTTTACTCAGCTTTTGTCAGAACATTTCTTACTTAATGGACACTAAGTTTACCTTCGTAATTTCTCTCAAGATCAGCAAATACTTTCACTTCTGCCTGTGATCATCTTTTTTTTGCCCATTTCCGCTCTGTGAACTCAGTCTTTTTACACTGTTTACCCAATAATTTATGAATCTTTGGCCATTTATCAACATACACACATGAATACATTGAAAAAAAATCAGCAAACTTTTGTAAATTCTGCATACAATTGTGGTGTGGTTTTTACACACAACTTTACTCAAAGACACATGACTGAGGCTCATTGGCACCCATAAAAGACATAGCACTCCCCACTTACACAGTCACGCATACACAAGTTAACTACGTTGTCCTATTTTAATCGTTTTACAAAACGAGCGATTGATTCAACATTCTGTAACTGGATTAAAGTATAACAATTACTGAGCTGTTCAAAAATATACAGTATATCTGGCAGTCTGAGCAAACCCCTCAATTTTATGAAAATTATAAGAATCTGGTTTTAACCAATATGACTCAACTCTCAGAAAACAGAAATATATTTTTTATTTTGCATATTCTGCCTGTGCTTTCTGCAAAGATCCACATTGGGTAAAAAGGCACTTTGTACAGTCTGTCTGTCTAAAGAATTCAGTTTGCAAGCATATATTAGGTGTCAAAATGATTATGAAGCTCCTGCACCATGGTTACTCTCTCCACTTGAAAATTTGGGAATATTTGTACTTGTAATTACAAAAGTAAAGGATAATTTAGTTCAAAAAAGTTTATAATTTTCAGAAGTTGAGTAGAAAATGTTTTCACCACATACTGTATATGAAGGGTTTTCCCCAGGCTGCCACAAATATATCTGAATAAAACTGTGGATAAATGTTCGTGCTGTAAGAGCGCACACAAAAATAAATGAAACTTTTAGAACACCAAAGGTTTAATTTAGTTTCATATAAAAATATCTAATTTGTAGAACTGTTTAAGAAAAACAGAGGAAATGTGATTATAGGATACTTGTGCATGTAGAGAGATAGAGATAGAGAGACTGTGTGTGTGTGTGTGTGTGTGTGTGAGCGAGAGTATGTGTGTGTAAGAGAGAGAGAGTGTGTGCTTGTGTCTGTCTATCTGTGTCTGTCTCTGTCTGTGTGTGTGTGTGTGTGTGCGCGCTTGTGTCTGTCTGTCTATCTGTGTCTGACTGTCTCTCTGTATGTGTGTGAGAGAGAGAGAGAGAGAGAGAGAGAGAGAGAGAGAGAGAATGTGTGTGAGTAAGAGAGAGAGAGAGAGAGAGAGAGAGAGAGAGAGAGAGTGAGTAAGAGAGAGAGAGTGTGCTTGTGTCTGTCTCTGTCTATCTGTGTGTGTGAGTGAGAGAGAGTGTGTGTGTGTGTGTGTGTGTGTGTGTGTGTGTGTGTGTGTGTGTGTGTGTGTGTGTGTTTATTTAAAGCCCTGCTGCATTATGTGCATCTCCAAGCACAGTAAACAGTTTCACTTTGGTCGCCTCCACGCGCTCAGGCGGAAGTTTCCGGAGAGAGTCCGCTACAGCTTGAGCAAAAGTAAAAAACTCGTCACTGCATCGACGGGATTCCGTGATGGCGCTCAGTTGGGACACCAGAGTCGTACAGTTCACCATTTCCTGGCGCAGAGTCGATATTTTGTCTACGATATCCTCCCCTTTGGAGAGTCGCTTCCTCTTCTTGACAGGCTGGCTCACTGACGTCACTTCCGTGCACGCCGAGTCGTCGTCGTCGTCGCTGCAGGTCGCTTGCTGGACTGAAGACCGCCTCCATTCTCCAGCTTCACTTTTAGGGACCAAGTCGTTCCTCGCGTCTCGGTGTTTAATAAATCCATTAAGCCACGACAACCTCATACAATACTCCGGTTCTTTCTCTTCGTCCGGTCCAGAATCGCAATTTCTGTTCTTTAATCTTTTCTTCAGACGCACAAATTTGTCTCGAATGGCTTTCCATTTCTTCATGCACACCTCCGGATCTTCTCCCAGTCTTTGGCCTATTTCCTTCCAGGACTTCAACATCACGTCACCTTGTTTGTAATGTTTCGAAGAAGGGTCGTATAAGTGCTTATAACGTCGCACTTCTTCAGATAACTGATCTTCGAACTGCCCCATTCGGTTTATAAGTTGTTTTAGTGCGTTTTAGCTTGAGAGTTTCTTGGGTTCTCGTTTCAACATTTCCGTAAACGCTAACGGATGTGCTTTGACGCTTAACCAATCAGCGCGTACTGACGCAGAGCTCCGCACACGCGCGCGAACACAGAGGAGGTCTTTTGGCGGTCTGTGCGTCGCCGCTATGTGGTGTTCGGAGTCACTGCGTGCGCTACGTGCGTATGTACGCGTTATACGAGGCGTGTGTGTGGAAAACGAAAAGGGTCAAAACAATGGAACGCCAAAGAGCTCATTATTTGCTTGTACATCTGCGTCGTTGTAGAACACAATTTTCTAATTATCATAGGTAAAGATGCTGGTCAGTCATACAAAGAAATTCTAGACACGTTTGTGCCCCCACCTTTGGGGTAACAGTTTGGGGAGGTCCCACATATGGGGCATGTGGTAGCCTAGTAGTTAGCAACTATGTCCAATCTTATTCACAAAGGGGTTATAGTGATGGGCTACCAACGTGTACCGAAAGGAAGGTTGTGAGTTCGATCCCAGGTCCACCAAGCTGCCACTGTTGGGCCCCTGAGCAAGGCCCTTAACCCTCAATTGCTCAGTTGTATAAAAAAAATTATGAGAATGTAAGTCGCTCTGGATA
The DNA here is from genome assembly GCF_022655615.1 of Tachysurus fulvidraco. Taxonomy (NCBI): domain Eukaryota; kingdom Metazoa; phylum Chordata; class Actinopteri; order Siluriformes; family Bagridae; genus Tachysurus; species Tachysurus fulvidraco. Next base: position 8,745,713 of record NC_062526.1, read on the forward strand.
ACAGCATCTGCCAAATGCTTGAAATGTAAAAATGGGTGTGATTTGTTAGAAGGTATTTATTAGGTATGTCAGAATTGTTTTTTTAGCCATTAAACTATTTTATTGTTTTGTTGAGCTTTTTTCAGTGCATGAATTTAAATATAATATTTTTCTTTACTTGGTGAAGAACTCCAGGGGAATCCTTAGTTTTGTCATGTACAAGAATGTGTTCACTATCAGACAATGTACATCATGTACAACAATGTGTTCACTATGAGATAGTATACATCATATACAACAATGTGTTCACTATCAGACAGTGTACATCATGTACAACAGTGTTTCACTATCAGACAGTGTACATCATGTACAACAGTGTTTCACTATCAGACAGTGTACATCATGTACAACAATGTGTTCACTATGAGATAGTATACATCATATACAACAATGTGTTCACTATCAGACAGTGTACATCATGTACAACAGTGTTTCACTATCAGACAGTGTACATCATGTACAACAATGTGTTCACTATGAGATAGTATACATCATATACAACAATGTGTTCACTATCAGACAGTGTACATCATGTACAACAGTGTTTCACTATCAGAAAGGCTTCAATGTCCAACCTTAGTGCGCTTGGAATCCTTAATGAAAAATGAAGACCTCAGTGAACACTCATGGACACTCAGTAAGTTACATTCATGAGTCTATAGAGTCCACTAGAGAGCAGCAAAATACTTTTGTGTGTCCTTTTTCACATATTTCTTTCTTCATATATTTGGTTTATATGCATAGTAAAGCAGTTCTGGTTTCTAAAATCATTCTTGTATGGTCAGTGACCAACTGCTTTCCTAATTTTCTAGGACTGTGGAAATGTTTCCAAACTGTTTAAGTGGAGAGACTGTCAGTGCAGTGTTTGTCACCATTGATTTTTTTTCTTATATTTTATTCATCAAGTTATGCTTAATTTTGATAGAATCAAAGTCCCTCCTAGGTGTATCTGCTTTTGGCAGATCTATCAAAGCCTGGCTAAATACAAAATAAACAGGAAAACTTGGAGAAATTGAAACTTTCTTTTTGAGATGTCACCCTAATGTCTGATGATACTATAGGTTCTGTGAAACCTAAAGGTCTTGGTATTTGCCTCAAGTTTATTAGTTTGTTAGTACCATCTAAAAGACGGCATATTATTATTTGAAGGACATGACATTTCTCACTCTTATCCAAGCTACAGTACAATCCACCCTATTTCTTCCCCACAAAGGCTGTTCTTAAGTCTAACGATCATTGGCAGCTCAAAGGATTGATGATATTTTTTTTTACATTGCCTCTTAAAAGAATGCAAATCCAGGTTAATAATTCACATGGTTTATTTGACCTGTTTTTGTTTAAGTACGTATAATTTACATTATTTCTAATAAGTTCTAAGTGTGTAAGTCAGAATAACAGTTATATTATCACTGATTACATGCTAAGTGTAAACTTCGAGGACCACCAACACAAGCAATTCCAGCAATCAGTCTCTCGTATATTCACACATACATCCTTCCATAAATACACAAAGCCTTTTATCTGTATACCTCCAGCATGTTGTATGGCTGCATATTTTTTTTTTATTTCCATCTGTTAAATTCTTGTAATCATTAAGAAGCGTCTTGTAATCACATCACAAAAATAATACATTTTATCTGCAAAAAATTAAAACTAATATGATTCCTACTTACTCTAAAAAAAAACATACACTAAAAAAGGAATCCAACAGGGTTCATTTAAATCACACCAGAAAATAGTGATGAAATTATGATATGTACATTAAGGAAATCTATGTACACTTTAAAAAAAAAAAAAAGGACTGCCTAACTTTCTGGAAATATGTGGGCAGATTTGATGATCCAGCACTAATGGGAGTTTACATAGGACGTTTTCAACACAGTCACTTCCCATAACTTCCTCTAAGCATATACAGATGTGGAGTGATATATTTATTGCAGACGCAAAGGCATTCTGAAAAAAACTAAGCCTAACTAGCACAAGTTATTGGGTGGGTCTGAATATGTTGATATATGCATGACACAATTCATATAAAAAATACATGGTTAGGGATGTCAGAGATAAAGTTCATACACCACACCTTTTTTCATATGAAGTTAAAATCCTGCTGCATCTTACTTGCATTTTTTGCAAATTTGCACTTTTTCAAGTTCAATATAAGTACACCCATGAGACACTTTATTAGGAATAGCAGCACAACTGATCATTCAAGCAGATATCCAGTTTGATAGCGGTGCAATACAAATTACTAACTGAGAACCACCCTTTAAAAATGTCTTGAGAAGAAAAGCATCAGAATTTCAAAATATGAGGCGGATGGGTTACAACAGTAGAAAACCACATCAGGTTTCACTTCTGTCTGTGAAAAAGAAAAATCTTCTAGAGCGGGCACATATTCATTACGACTGGGCAGCTGAAGATTGATTAGAAAATGTTGACTAGTCTGATAAATAATCACATGCATGTGATAAGATCAGAAGCACAAGTCCATGTATCCACCTAACCTTTTGTGAACAGTTCATCCTATTGTTGAATTGTCGCTAAACGTCTTTTATGGCCACAGTGTACCCATATTCTAATAACCCCACATAAATATGTTCAATTTCCCAAATCCACATCTTGTGGAATCCATGCCATGAAAAACCGAGGCTGTTCTGAGAGTAAAGGGGATCCTACCTAGTATTAGTAAGGTGTTCCTAATAATGTGGCTGTTGAGTGAATAACAACAATGACAGGCCAAATAATTTAAATAGTTGCATGTTGCAGTGATTTACTTCTAGGAGTCAATTGATGCCTCTTTCTATATAATTTGCATTGGTCTTTAGTTGTATTTCATACACAGTATGATTTCTCTATCTCTCTTTTTTCTTCCTACAGTATATAGCTCTGATGTTCTATATTTCTATTAATTTCTTGTTTGCATTTAGAAACATTATTTTTAAAGACATAGATACCAGTCATATTTAAACCCAGATGTTAGACTGTCTCAAACAGCTGGTGTTTGAAAACATTCCAACATCTGCATCTGAAAAGATTTCAACAGGATTCAAACCTGTTTTCGCCTCTGTGTCATAAACACACGAAGGAAATAAAAGTGATGACTTTAAAATGACAGATTTTTTTTCTGAACTTAAGCTTACACTATGGGTTATTGCAAAACTGCAAGGTTTGTCAAAGGAAGAGAAACTCATGTGACGTGGCTCACTTGGAAGGGGCAGTGAGATATTGTACTGGAGATCAGATGCTTTTTAGTGAGTCATATTCTGTAATAAAATTCTGGGAATGAATCCTCCAGCATTCTTTCAATAAATGGTCTTAGATACTAAATGCCTGTATCCCTCCCTGATATTACAGGCATATAAACACTCAAATTGAAATCTTTCTCTAGCCCACATTAAATTAATAATTTAAGGCTTGTCAGTTCACAAAGTGGCAAAGAAGTTAACTAAAATCTTCTTCTTTTCCCTTTTCAGCATAAAGCATGATATAATGTGGATGGAAATGCAGCTGCTTCATGTCATGAAAGATATCTTTAGGCTTTAATGATCCTCAAGGGTTCATTTTGTTCTACAGACAATTCATTCATTCTTTCATTTTCTACCGCTTATCCGAACTACCTCAGGATCTCAGGCGTCATCAGGCATCGAGGCAGGATACACCCTGGATAGAGTGCCAACCCATCACAGGGCACACACACACTCTCATTCACTCACGCAATCACACACTACGGACAATTTTCCAGAGATGCCAATCAACCTACCATGCATGTGTTTGGACCAGGGGAGGAAACCGGAGCACCCGGAGGAAACCACCGAGGCACGGGGAGAACATGCAAACTCCACACACACAAGGCGGAGACGAGAATCGAAGCCAAAACCCCAGAGGTGTGAGGCAAACGTGCTAACCACTAAGCCACCGTGTCCCCCTACAGACAATTGAAGTGTCTAAATGTGGCACTCTACACGTATTTAAAAGTTTTGGGGTTTTTTAAGTATTTTTTTTTCATATTCTCAATATTCATGCCATGTTGCAAAGGAAAAAAATGTGTCAGCCAGTCAAGATTGTAGTTCTAGCAGTTAAGTAAATGAAGTACAACAACACTGGAACTATTTTTCCTTTAATACCTTTCCACTTTCCATTCCTTCCCATGAATGTAAATATCAGCTGCCTAAATCTACAGTGTCCAGCACGTTCAATTAGTAACTATTGCTAAGGGTTGTTACAACAACCAGGGGACATGGTGGCTTAGGGGTTAGCACGTTCGCCTCACACCTCCAGGGTTGGGGTTCGATTCCTGCCTCTGCCTTGTTGCATGTTGCATTTTCTCCCCGTGCCCCATTGCATGTTGCATGTTCTCCCCGTGCCTCGGGTTTCCTCCGGGCACTCCGGTTTGCATGGTAGGTTGATTGGCATCTCTGGAAAAATTGCCTGTAGTGACTGAATGAGAGTGTGTGTGTGCAACCCTGTGATGGGTTGGCACTCCATCCAGGGTGTATCCTGCCTTGATGCCCAGATAGGCACAGGCTCCCCGTGACCCGAGTAGTTTGGATAAGCGGTAGAAAATGATTACAACAACCACTAATACATTTTACCATCTTGGAGCATATCTTGTTATTTCTAGAAGTTTTTTTTATAAGCACTACATGTTTATTTGTTGTTGTTGTTGTTGTTTTTTTGTTTGTTTGTTTTTTTGCTTATTGTAAATGATTGTCTCTAAAAGACTGACATGAAGCACTTATAGCCAAAGACAGGAAGTCCAGTCTGGAACAAGGTTTTCTCAGCCATATAAGAAATACTAATATTATTCCCTTGCTTAACAGATTATTTATACTAAGTCTATTATTGCACCTTTAAAACATTTTGAGAGCATCTTATTATTTACATGTGAATTCCGACATTATATCTAACACAGTCTTACCAAGTAAAGAGAATTTCTTTATAGTTATACTCAAAGAGAGCCATGTAAATGTATAATTACTGACCAGCAGAAGCATTCCTTTAGACTGTGAATGAGATATATTTTTGTCAACCTGTCATGAAAAAGGCTTTGACACTAATCCATACACAAGTGGTTCAATAACTCAAAATGAAGCAGTTGCTGGTAACATCTCCTGAACCAAAAGCACTGTGATTATGTATTTGTTTAGTCCAGCATAGATTACCATGAGTGTGTTATATAATTTTCACACTAGCTTAATAATGCTGGCAGCGACAGCCTGACCAGACACAACAGAAGGCACATTTTATACAACGCGGATGCAGTATTTTTCTTTATCAATGAAAAAGTATATATAAAGGAAAGTTGGAAATAAGATTTATATGTCATGTATAGTTAGGATAATATGTATACATCTTTGCTCATTTTCCGAAGAGAAACAGATCAAAAAGTGTGACAGAGAAGAAAAAACTAGGACAGCTTACATAATTTTAATCTATGTAAACACATACATATATATTTGTGAGACTGTGAGTAAGGGGAGTGTTTTGAATGATGAGAACCGATCCCCTAAATTCTTTCTGCTCATTTAGCTCTTGTAAACACAGTCTCGTATACAGTAGGTACATACCTTATTTTCACCTTTCTACCCCCCCAAGTCAGCATTGCTGTCTAATATTTCAGGAGGTTGTTTTATATCTCTGCATGGGTTGGTGTGTGATCCTTATTATAGCATTTGTCTTGGCCTTGACTGCTTCGTCTCTAAGGACAGTAACAAGTTCCATATGTGAGGTTAAGCTGATTCTCCCCCCCACAAAAACACAGAAATGTTTTGCTCGATTCTGCAAAAGCAACTGAGCGCCATGGTACACCTCGTTTAGTATGCAACAAGGCCGCCTCTGTTATATGCTGGGCAACAAGCCAAACTATCCCACCTAATACATTAATACAGCCGCTGGCTGAGTGTGAAAAAAGGTACTTTGGTCGTGTTTAGGCACCATTGTTTTGGTGAAAGTCATGCACCCCCAAGTGCTTAGGGTCAGTTGTGCTTGATTTGTAAGCCAGGACTTTGACCCACACTTCAAGGGAAAAAGGCTATTGGTTTCCTCTTTCCAACAGGAAAAAACAACAGAGAGTAAGTCTGAGGATGTTCAGTTTCTTAATCACTTGCAGAGGGGGAGAACCACTCAACTCAGAACCACTCCACTCAGTCAACATGGGGGTGGACATGGCATTAAGTCTTTGGGGTGTTTGTTGCTGTGTTTGTAGAAGGAGAATGTGATGTGAAGCCTGAAGCATTCCCCAGTCACTTGGCACAAGCTCTGGGTTGTTTGTTGCCCACTTGGGAGGTGGCTTTAACAGAAGAGGAAGAGGGCAAGCAAAGGGAAGACAGTGTTTGGCATGCACTGCGGATAAAATGCCAAAAACATTCAACTGACAAAATATTTACCTGTTGACTTAAGTGTAAATTGTATACTCTTGAAAAAGAAAATTAAAGGCATTGTTGCTTTTCCAAATATCTTATGCACTATGACATTTTTGAAGTCAAGCAATTTTTCAAGGTATCAATTTTATTAAAAAAAAAAACTTTATCTATGATAGTTCAAATGGTTTCAAAGCAAAATGGAGAAATCTATCTCATAAGATCATTTGAACTCTAACTCCTAGGATATTTTAGCTCAAAACCCAGTTGTCTGTTCTGGTACTGTAGGTTATGATTTGTAACAATGACATTTATAACAATGATCAAAGACAACGATCCTCAGGTTTACCTATAAATCAACACAGTTGTATGTTTTCACCACATGTGGACCTCTATAAAAGAACTAAACTCAGCTTCTTTTAGTGCACTAAAAATTGGGGTGAGAAAAAGAGAACTCTTTGCATTCACACCTGGTCTTGAAAGTGCACTTGGCTCACTTGCTGGTTTTCTTTAGCTTTTATGAGTCCTCAGACTATTTCCCATTCTCAGATGTTACTTTTGAATTGAGACCAACAAACACTTACATTTGTGGATAATTTCTTCCGGAGCAGTATGCCTGCACCTACATTTGCCATGTACTTCATATTAGTTTTACACAATAATAATAAAAAAAGGAATAAAAGAATTTTCCAAATAACCATGTTCTGTCATTTTATATAGGTCTTGTTGAACTTGTTGGCCTTTTTTTTTTCTTTTAGAAAACCGTTCCAACATTTTTGTGTTACTTGAATGAGTTGTAATCCTTACTACAACTATCAAAGAGAGCCTTTGTGTTATCCTCTGACCACACAACTTAATAAGAACAATAACATTTACATTTGTTAGCTCGGCTCAGCTGTAACGTGACCTGAACAATGTAGAAGACAATTAGAGGATCAAAATGATTAAAAAAAACCTTTTGAGAAGTGTGCTGGGCGTGCTTCATACGAAACCACAAAGCAAACTTGAAATGAACCATACTCAGACCACCTCCCAAGACGGTATAATTTTGGCTAGATTTTGGGGGTCTGTGTTCATCTGAAGACTTCACATATGGCCCAGATAGAGGGCACAGAGTCCACTTAAATTAAAACAAGCTGAATGTGCAAATACCTTAGGTCTTTAGATCTGAACCCCATTGAAATCCACAGTAGTTCATGATTTGGTAAGACATTACAAAAAGTATATTGAAAACACTAGATTAATTAAAACCATCATTTCTTGTGTAGTTAAAAGTACTGTCAATTAGCAAAGCCAGAGGAAATGATGCTGTGGCAGAACCCAAGAGCTTTACTTACCATTGTTCAGACAGTATTCTGCGTCTCTGTTAATGCTCACTTGAATTGCAGCTGAATTGCAAGCTTGAACTCTACTCTGTTGAACAGTGCTCTGACCTGGTGTCTCTTGGAACATTAAGTATTAGCATTATGATGAAGTCAGATTTGCCAAAACCTTTGCGTCATAGAAAAAATAACAAGTGGTACGTTTGAGTAAACATAAATATGGAAAAACAGACAGACAGACACACATACAAACCCAGGAAAATTCTACTCAAAATCATTGCAGTGTAAATCCTTTAAATGTGTAGTCTGTACAACAACTCAAACAGTATTGTAAACACACATGACAAAACTGGATTTATAACAATATATTTAACACTAGTCTAAGTTCAAATACTGTACAAATCATATGACAGAACTATTAGTTCTGTAAAGTACATTTTTCTTCTAATGATTACAACAACCCATTAGAATGGAACAAAATGTTTCAGGAGTTATGGGAAATATTTGTTTTCTTAGCTCTTTCCAAGACTACAGGGAGAGAACATCTGTGCCTGATGGATGTGAAAAACACTACCAGGAATGAGCCACAAACCTACAAAGGGGCAAGTCAGCAAGCAGAATTTCAGGAAAGGAATCCACTGAGAGAACAACTGCCATCCATTGAGAGAGAGTATATATGTGTGTGTGTGTGTGTGTGTGTGTGTGTGTGTGTGTGTGTGTGTGTGTGTGTGTGTGTGTGTGTGTGTGTGTGTGTGTGTGTGTGTGTGTGTGTGTGTGTGTGTGAGATTGTGATTGTGTTTCTCTGAATTTCATTGTGCAATTCTAGGCAGCTTGAGTGACGATAGAATTGTGTAGAGGAGGATATGATGTAAGTGGTTTTAAAGGTGACTTTGCTGACCTTTTAATACAGTTTGGGGATCTCAGCAAAACATCTGGAGAAGGTTATCACCAGACTGTGTTTGTTTTAGTTCCTTTATTTGAGATTTAGAACAAGTACTAATATTCTAAATATATTCTTTCATTCATCTTCAATAACCGCCTAATAGTGGATCTTCACAATGAAAACATGAGTCCATTTCATTTTGCTGTACTTGTGTGGGACACAAGCAAAAGTTCAGAATCTCTGGGTCTCAAACCCAACATGTTTGTGCACAATTAGCCAATTAGCCACTGGCCCTACCAGTTCCACTAAACATCTAGAGAAAAATAACAACTTTTAAAGTACTGACACAGTAATAGGTCATTTTAATGATGGGACAGCACTGAACTCCACTGTAAAGCAAATGCCTTTGATATGCTGCCTCATTCGTAACCCCAAACATTTGGTCTAATGCAATTCACCCACAAAGACTCATCAGTGCTTCAACACTGTAAGCACAAAGAACAGACTGAACATCGCAGAAATTCATCAGATTATGACCCCACAATGAATGTAGGCTTTATCAATGAAGCCCTTCCTGTTAAAGAGGTTCTTGTGAGTGAAGATCGAGGGCAAAAGATGAGGTGAAATTATGCAGCCTGTAACCGCTGGATGCCACGGAAGAATGAGAGGCTTTCCGGGAAGCCATGAAAGTGGTTCACAGATAGAGAGCATCATGGATTTTCATGGATTTTCCATCGCTCTGACGTATCTGCTCTTCCTATCTTGCTTTTTTTTGGTTAGAAATATACTTGGAGAGAAAATACATTTAGAGGTCAGTGTATGACTCAGATTTGCTGTTTAAACAGTCAAAGTGTGAGATGAACACAGAGCTAGTCAACTCTGCCATGGCAACAATGTTCCACAGCTTGACTGGAATGTCTGGTAAAACATTTACTACAGAAAGAGAAATAGAAAAACATTTACAACAAGTTCAGTTGATGTTCTCCAAACTGTGTTGGTGAGCCCACAACCGGAAAGGGTTAAAAGGTTCACACTATCTTAGAGTAATTATGATAACATTTCTTAGAATCTCCTGGGAACTAGATAGAGATATTGCTTATCTATAACCTAGAACAGTGGGAAGAAAGCAGAAAGACTTGATTACGGGTTGACTTGAAGCTGTTTAACATCTCAAGTAGAAAAGAGTTTTATTTGAATTATAATTGTAATGTTGAAATACACATATAAAAAAAATCAACTTTATGTTTAACATTTTAAATGCATTCTTGAAAAAAGGTGAACATGGATAGGGGACAAAATAAATATTAAATAAAAATAAATAAATAAATAAATAAATAAATAAATAAATAAATAAATAAATAAATAAATATGTACTTTCAAAAGTTGATCATTCTGTCTGAAAATTGCCTACCCTTAATTGGACATCATATCTGTATCCAAACTACTGACCTCTAAAACAAATGATTATGAATAGATTATGAATTATATCATATTATATGTACATTGTATAAATAATAGAGGATCAAGCACTCCTCTGCATGTTATTTTATTTGATATTATTTTTTCACTTGATTTTTTTTGTTGTTGTTACTAATAGTAATAATAACAATTATTATTTGTTTGTGAATTTATTTATTTTAGCATTTATTTTTATTTTTTTTTGTTGGTTTACTGGAAGCCTGAATGGCCTCTGCCAGTTCAAATAGAAGTCATTTTCAGTGTCAGCAAAATTCAGAGACACAGGAAGAGCAAGAAAGGCAGTGTGTCATTCCAGGGTAGTGTGACATACATTTCCTTTTCTCTCCCTTTCTTCTGAATTCTTGTGACACAATTGTGGCTGTCAAAAAAATGTATTAAAAAGAGTAAGTATAGTTAGTATGTATCTGTATGTAACATATAGTTAGTATGTATCTGTACCAGTAAAGATGATCTCTGTATATAAATACCAAAAATAAGAATGCAAACTCCTAATAAATTTGTTCACCTTAAAACCTGGAGAACTGTTTTCACTCATGCCCATAGACTATGACTTGCCAAGAGAAACTAAAGACATATGTAACTAAAAACAAGCTTTATGTACAATGTGCATGTTGTTCTGTTGACAGACAGCAGAGACATCAGCGTATGAAACACATTTCTAGCTGAAGCAGTGAAAGCTGGAGAATTTCTGTTAAATCACAACTTAAAAATCATAACTTAAAAACACCACCCAATATATATATATATATATATATATATATATGTGTGTGTGTGTGTGTGTGTGTGTGTGTGTGTGTGTGTGTGTGTGTGTGTGTGTGTGTGTGTGTGTGTGTTTGTTTTTTGTTTTTTCCTTTATACAAAATATTAGGCTTATAATTGAAATGTGTACGATTATATTCTGCAAATATATTTGTTGCCATTACAGAGCATTTTATTTTATTTCTGAACTTCTCACTGGAACACATTATCAAGCAGTCTGTCTGTCTGTCCCTGTGTCTGTCTGCCTCTCTTCCTTCCTGTCTGTGTGTCTGCCTGTCTGTCAGTCTGTCTGGACACTATACAGTACCTACGCGCTCCGGCTCTTACAGAGTTAACTGGAAGCCGTGCTGAAGGCGGCACTCTGTGGGGGAGTCACTGCGTCTCGAGCCGCTGCTGCAACATCACAGCACATTCCTGAGCAGAGCTGTGTAGAGCTGCTAACATCTGACTCCCACAACTCATCTCATCTCATCTCATCGTATATCATTTCATCTCATATCATCTAATCTCATTCAAACCGACTGCACTTTGGGTTATTCAAACACAGCCATCTGCTCCACGGTTGCAGCAGTGAAGACTATGCATGGTCCAAGCACCACTGGGTAACAACACGTCGGTGAGTACAACGATGACTAGAACCTATTTGTGTATTTTAACCTGGGGGAAAAAAATACTGCACGATTTTCACATGACCAAATCGAACCATTAGACAACCTGTCATATATAAATGCATTTAAACTAAGACGCCCCAGGAAATAAAATCGTCTCTTATAATATTGTGAGTTTAATTGCGGTCTATGTCTGTATTGAATTGTATCCTTTGCATGCAACATGTTAATTTCAGGCTAGAAATATAGTCACCACCCGACATGAATAGGACGCAGCCAACATATCTCACCAACAACACAGCCTTAAACGGAGCGCCCTATCAATCCTGTCCGTCTGTAACGCGTTATTTACATATGACACACGAAACGACCGGTCTGTTTTGCCCCAATGCTTGCGTGCTATATTTTGACATCTTCGTTTTGCCACATTTTGACCTTTAAGCTTTGCTATTCTTGCTCGTCACGACGCGTGTGTATGAGGACTGGGTTTCAAATCGCGTGCCAGGCGCGAGCTCAAAAATGTTGCCCGGGGTGTGATCAAATGTAGTGTGTGTTATAGCCTAGTTCACCATCCCTTTATGAGTTTTGTGTTTACCCCCAGGAATTGTCAAGCTCTTGCTTCACAAATTGTCAGTCTCTGTATTCTGATCTATTCATACATAATCAAGCTTAATTAACAAGCCTGAGGATTTATTCTGTGGTTATAGCATTAAAAAACTCAACTGATTTGGATTGTAAAGAATAACCTAAAAAGACAAGAAAATACAAATTGGTTAATTGGTCAATTCCTTGTCCTATATTATGTCTTAGGTTCTGCCTACTGTTTTGGTTCACAAAAGACAAGAACTTTACTCATTACTGAATAACCTACGATCTATTGGTAAAACATATGACCAGGGTCTTCTTATGGTGTTTATTTTAAGAGAAAATTGTGTACAAACACTTTTTCCCTGACTGCAGTAATGATCTAAGGCTGCAGGAATGTGAGTGTGTGAGTGTGTGTGTGTGTGTGTGTGTGTGTGTGTGTGTGTGTGTGTGTGTGTGTGTGTGTGTGTGTGTGTGTGTGTAGACCTGGAACTTTATAGCAGTTCAGGATGTGGAAAAGTAGAAAGAAAGAGAAATGAGAGATGACAGGAAGAGCAAGTAGGAGGGGTGAAAAAATGTCAGGGAGGCCTAGAAATAACCATAATTATGGCAGTTTTCTCTCTTTCTGTCTTTTCTGTCTTTGCCCACTACCTCGCCACCCTTCATGTTCCATCTAATGGAGGAAATGCCACTGCAAACTCAAGGAACTCCATGTCATAAGGAGCTGACAGAACCTGGAAGTTTTAGAGTGAATTCAAACAGTTTGGAGTTCTGTAAGGTAAACATTACCAAAAAAAATGTCAAGGGAAAATGCTAATTTTCACCCTGTGGCTCTACAAATGGCCAGGGATGTAGAGATAAAGATGTAATCTCACAGAAATTAACCACACCCCCATCTAAACACCCCTAAATATCTTAGCTGAGTAAGGTGTTTAAACACAAGTCATCACTATGTGTTTAACCATGTTGTAAGAAGTGAAATCACATTTTGGGGGGGAAATAGCAATGTTTGAGTATGACTCAGTGCAAGACACTTGAATTTTTTTCACTTTTGGTACAATGCGTGCAGTTTTATTGGAACCAGATGTTGGCGCTCGACTTAATTTCCCTCCTTGAGTCATTCCTTCTCTTTGGCATGCTCTGAAGCATTTCTCCTAGGCTATCCAGTAGAAGTAAAATAAAGTTTGGTGAAGAAAGTTCAGCAAGGACAAATAAAATAATGCAAGGTCCCATTCAGAATACAGGACTTAAGAAACTTTTCTCATTTGAATTTTCTTTGTCTGTATGAATGGAAGAAAAGTAGTACTATTGTCTTTCATTGGCAACATATACAGGTCACTAGAGAAGTCGTGGTATCTTTTTTACGCAAAGAGCTGTATTTCAGTAGGGTGGCCACATGCTGTGGTAAATGACCTTTGCACTGCCTGTTTGTTTGTGTCCCACTTTCCCCCTCTTGTGAAGGAAGAATGAAAATCTGGACAATCACTTAAAGTTCAGCATTGCTCTGTGGTAGGAAAAAAAGAGAAAAGAGTTGAGACCAGATGTGGGACCATTTGTTTTCTTCACTTTAAAGCTATAAGAGAGAATAACGCTTGACCTCCATTTCATATAAATTTTTATCATCATATCAATGGATTGAAACTAGAGTTCTGCTCAGTTTGTGTAACATTTTGAGTAAATGTTCTTGTGTAATTTTTGTAACTCTTTTTGACAAAAATATTTGTCCTTAACACCTTTTGGTGTAAAGAATTCTTGTAATGGTGACCCAACATGTTCTTACACTTGCAAATTTGTACTGACTCAATGACTGACTTGAATTGAAAATCGTATTAAATAAGGTTATATCTACTTTATTTACTCCTTAATAACCTCAAAGCCATTTGTTGAGGCATGTAGAATTGAGGAGGACTGGATCCCACTAACGCTTTGTCAGGAGTTTCCCAAACAATTCCATCCCATAGTTCATTGTGAGACTGTAAAAGGATATACAGCATAATTGAAAACGAATGGCCAGAGCTGACTTTCTCACTACCAGTTAAAGTAAACACAAGCATTTTACAAAAGTCGGCATTGTAAATTGGCATTGTCTGGTGTTTGGTGTTGTTATGTTTTTAAACTCCAACACCACTGACGTTTAAGGCCACACAAGATGACAGCTTAAAACTATTTTGTTATCTTTGTCCACTGTTCACTATTCCATAAATTAAAGTCTCTACTTACTGTGGGAACTATTATACACTGTCCCTTTCCCATGGAACGAGACTTAGTTCATTTTATCGTGAGTAAAAACAATATAAATTTGGGGTAGTTATGTTAACAACTGCTTTTGGTAGATTTTACAGTGGGGGTTGGGGGTGGGGTTGGGTTTGGGGGAGATTATCCTAAGCAGTTATAGACGTCACTGTAATGAGAAGCTATGTTTATCTTGTTACTATTTAAATGTTAAATTGCAGTTATTACCTGCACCTCCCAGATAGGTGCACAGGTATATATTTACTGTATGACTGTAGTTCTGTTCAGCTGTATCTCTATGATCTGTTGCAATGGACAATTTGGCAGCCTGACCACCACGGGACCTCCACAGAGCTTATAGTATTTAGGAGGTGTACTGTTCTCATCATAAATTATCATTTATTTAAATGCTAGTGTGCATTTCACTGGTACGAATGTTCCTGTGGTGGTCCTTTCTACAGATGGACAGGGTAAAAGGGAACGAAAAAATTCTACATAGCAACAAATAAGCTACACGTGGTAATTGTAAACTTCTTTTATAGATATAGCTTACGTTTGCTAAATTAGCATATTACTCTATTGGATCAGCACGACATATGCCAATGTTATTTGTTGGTGATGTTTTTGCTTATGTGAACTTTGTAAATGGTATTTAATTGCATTACTATTCAGAAATGTATTCTGCAATATATCAGAAATATTTGTGCTATACAGTCTATTTGACTGGATTGTAACAGAAAAGGATATTCTATGCTCATCAGCCTGTTTCTTTGAATTATTGTTACTATTTACATGCATGCCAGGTTCTGTAAAGTTCCAAAGACCAAATCATTTGATGTAAGCTTGTGACTAGTAAACTGAACAGAAGAATCCACCAAAAGCTATTTATATGTGTTTGTCTTCCCTCCATTTTGTTTGATTTTGTGTCTCTGCTGATGGATTGTGTGTTTGCTGTGTAAAGCCAGACCATAACAACTCAAAGTAGAACAGTTATGCCAGTACCTGTCTAAGGAGCATGTGGGAGTCATGGCATCTCTCCAGAATGTGCTCTGTGGAAATCATCTATCCTTATTTTCTTATTTTCTCATTTACATGCCTCTATATCTCAGTTATGGATGACTAATTGTTGACTGGAAATAACTTGGCAGTCCTTGCTTTTTAACAACATGGCCAGAACTTCTTTAAACCTGTAGCAGTTTTTCAGAGCAGATACTCAATCTATATACTCATGTTGAATTTTTAATCATTAACACATTCTTAAGTACGTGTTATTTTAAGGTTTGGTAGTGTGAAAACTAAAGATAGTATTGATCTAATACCCGGTATTGAAATCAGAACAATAATAGGAAAGACGTCTTGGATAATATACACAACATATCAGATATATGGATTTTTGAAATGGGAAATGTTTACATATAAAGGGACATGCCTTTTTTTTTTTTTATTAGGATTCATTTTATTATACTTTATACTTTATTATGTATATGATCATAAGTACGAATGTTTAATTTATAGCTTTTTTAAATTTGCAGCTGCTTTGAAAAGAAAGCTATATCGGATGGGTATGGGTACGAGCTGTCACTTGAGGTTTTAGCTCCTGTATCTGAAAATAATGAAATACAATGTTAATGAAAAACAATGTTATCGGTTGAGTACACAAAGCTGGGTTCAATAATTCCACAAATTGTAACGTAATGTTTTCCTATCCACTCTTTAAGTTAGCAGCATGTACTATAAAATGCTGTTTTTTCCACTCCAAAATACAAACCTCTCATTATGTGTGTATTGTCACTCTGGCGTATGTTGTCCTTGAAGAAGACTGTAACTTGTGCAAACAAGGCTACTTTAATTTTGGTGCTAGCTTAATTGCTACATCGTTGCAATCTGTGCTTTCTTTAACAGTTTAATTCTAAGGTACAGTCTCTAGGGAATCAAATATATGTGGCCAGACCTTCCTGTAACCTTTGCAGCCTAGTTTGGGGTAACTGTTCACTCTACACCCACTGAGATACTTTTTGTTCAGAGACTTGTCCTCTGTGAAACATTCCTGGCACAGGGCTGAGGTAGATGTGTTTCGGCTTCCAGCCTTTTTTTCTTGATGTGTGTATTTAGGGATCTGTGCAGCCTGTGTGAAGAGAGAGGCATGGAGCCAGGGGAGAGAAAAGCTGCTGTTTACTGTACACTCATTGTTCTCCTTCAATGGAAGGATCCTCAGACTGGTGGCTTCAGATCTGGCCGTCTTGTTCACTTTCTACTCAGGAACTAGATCCTGGACGGCTGGAGGTCATATCAGACCAGAAACTAGGTGTAAATATAGATGTTGGATTTGGGGCTTAGATATAACCAGGAAATCCTGGAATATTCTGTTTCACTGAGGAAAGAGGGTTTAAATGAAATTCATGTCTCCAAGTGACTTCTAAATAATTCTTTTAAGCATAGTGTCCCTGAGTGAACTGAGTTGTTGTAAAGGGTCTATTAAGATGTTCTTCTCAAATTAAAATCGGTGTTTCAGAGCTGTACTTGTCCCTGTATGTTACGCACACCATAAAATAGTATGTCATTTCAAAAAAAATGTTTAAAAGAATAGTTTGAAAATATTTTCTGTTCAGATATGTGGTTTGTCACTTACAGGAAAAAAAAAATCCAAATTTTGTGATTGTCCAGTCAGATCTAGAACATATATATTCCACGCTGAGGAAGTTCTTGCTCTTGAGCAGTAGCTTGTTAGCAGTAACGTGGTATAGTAAAGTATGTACAGTAGGTGCACGTTTTAGCTGCCGGTCTTCTTTCACACTGTTTCCTGTCTTTACATCGCTTTGTCAAAATGTTAAGTGTTGATGTGATTTCACCCTTAAGTGTTAGGGTGAAATTTGTATGAAGTTGTGGTTATGTGGCATTTAATGTCAGAAGATGTTTTACTAATTTAGGGTTCTTCAACATTGGAATATGTTGTTTCCTCAAACTGAGTGACAACATGATTCCATCTTTCTACACTGGGATGGATCTATCAGTAAGAGTAAGTACAAAGCTCTTGTTAATCTCTTTGCTTTTCTCAATATTTGAGAAGCTTCAATATTTGAAGCTACTATCAGGTTTGTGTATTTTTGAAAGGGGTGTGGCGTATTTTGACCCATATTGACATTAAGTCAGTCAGGCACTTCAGAATACCATTGCTCAGCATGCTGATTTCCCTTTCACAAGGAACTACATCAACACAGGGAATCAAATCACAATTCAGAAGCCATTTTGTGGGTAATAAACCCTTGTAATCCCTCGGAATTTATGTAAATGACTGCTGTTCAGATTGAATGGAAATAAGACACAACATGTGGTACACACATGTAAAACTGTGTAAAAAAAAAAAAAGCACAAAAAAAAAAAAACAGGCAAATGACTTGATAGCTATTTATGGAACTGACAGATAGATTAGCAAATCTTAAAAAAAGAGGTGCATATCTGTTATAAAGTGAATGGGTGGTGCTAAATTACTATAAAGTTTATACGGGAGTCGGGTAAAATGAGTTTATTTGTGTGATGTTGAAGGAAAAACAAGAAATCCAAAACATTTTAAAAATATATGACGAAACAAGCCATGCTGTATCTCAAACTCAGGATTCCATGATTCTTTAATCAGGTAATTAAATTAGAAGGTTTAATATTCAGCCCAATATTTTCAGTTATTCAAGCGATCGTATGCTATTTCTAGATATCTGCAACTAATAACAGTTAGCATTCATCGTATAAGAACGCAGCTCTGCTTCATGAAATTCTTCTGAAATTCTGTCACAGACTGGTACCAGCTGTCAGGCGTGATTAAGGTGTGTATGCTTCCAGCAAGAGTTCAATAAGAAACATCTTTGTATACAGCTTTAGAGGATTATGTGTATCAACAGGTTTGTCCAATTTCTAAGAAATTATTATTCTCTCAAAGGATCTAACGGATTTTGGCCACATGATGATTGTGGGATATTTTGTTTTGTACACCATAGATAGAGCAGGTGTGGTTCAGTCTGTGGCAGCAGCTCTCTTTATAATCTAATCTAATCTTCATTTATAGACTCACAGCTAAATTTACATGCATTACCTGCTAAAAAAAGCTGTGGTTGTGGGTCAGTTACTGCTCAGTGAGGTGCAGCTGATTATAGCATGCAAGAGGAAGTGTTAATGTCAGGTAGGAGAGAAAAGTGCTTATGGTCACCCAGCCTGAAAAAGCACAGGAAAGGAAA
Source organism: Tachysurus fulvidraco (assembly GCF_022655615.1). Classification (NCBI taxonomy): domain Eukaryota; kingdom Metazoa; phylum Chordata; class Actinopteri; order Siluriformes; family Bagridae; genus Tachysurus; species Tachysurus fulvidraco. The sequence goes on from NC_062526.1 coordinate 8,764,205, forward strand.
GAGGCTGTAAGATAATAAAAGATGACCTATTCCATTTTGGGAAATGTTCAGGAAAGTTTGTTGCTACTTGTGTTCCGGGAACTACTCATCCGTAAACAAGGCAATCCAACTCGTGTGTTTAGACGAGGATTTGTAAATCCTGCTTCTTAAACTCTGGGAACATTTCATTCTGATTAGTCAAAACTCACACCACAGCTACCAACTCGGTGTTTCAGTGCTCTGAGATTAATGAGAATTGTTCCACTGCTTTCACTGGGAACAGAGGAGTCTATTTATAGAATTGACATACATTTTCTTCTCTTAAATAAGTTGACACGAGCCAAAAGGAAAACACCCCAAAATATTTGTGCAAAGGTCTTGCTCTGATTTTAAAGATTGAAAACAAGCGCAAGAAAACAATCAGCCAATGTTCTGAATAAGGTGGAGACTCTATGGATCCCAGATGCAAGGGAAGCTCCCATTTCCTTTATCCACATATTTGGTGACATTCTTAATAGCTTGAATACCAAGGCAAAGAATACTGACAGCATATGTTCGTTTATCTGCTCTAATACCAGCATTTAAAAAACAAAAAAAAAAAACAACAATTTCCTTTAGCTTCTTCTTGCTTAGGTTTTTAACACATATTTCTAACAATACAGTAATGTAACCCTTTTTAATTTCTTTAAGGTGTGGTATAGATTATGGAAAGGAAATCTGACTGTTGCATTACAGTTCCCATTAAGACAGACTGAAAACGACTGCAGCACGGTTATTCAAGCTCAGAGAATTTATAACTGCTGCAGTGCTCGTTAAACAATGGCTTTGTTAGGATAGAGGAAACATGAAAAAGTGTTTGGAGAGATAAGCTAGCTGAATGTTTTGGTGTGGTGTAATAAACAATGGAAAACATATTCTTATAGCATAACAGCACAGCTGTTATAGATGCAACCAAATTCAATAGCTTTGTTCAGTTTCTGTATGTGCCATTGCATCAGCATCTGATTTCAGCATTCTAATTGCTGTTGCTTATATCATAAATTATATATATATATACTATCTATCTAACTATCTGCTCAGTGTTGAAAACATTTAAAATCAAGCTTATAATTAGAGAATTGATGTCTCACAGCATTAAATGAGCAAACAGTAACACCTTACAAAAAAAATGAAGAAAAACTACATCATTTTAAAAATTTGATTGCTTGCATTAGCCTGCTTTTGTCATCGTTACCCCAAAAACTGCACATGACTACAATTCCGATCAGCCACTGTACCTCACCAGCTCATCTCACATGACTGATCACACCTAGTTCACATTTTGTTTTTAATGAGGATTAGTATGTAAGTCACATCTTGCACAGCACTCATGATCCAGCTTTTGTCATTGTTTGTAGTTTTTTTTTTATATAATTATATAATTTTGGTGTCTCTGGACTAGGTTTTCTGTATTGTTTGTGTTTTATTAATATATAATCCCGCACTTGTGCCTGCTTTCCTCGACACTTTCTAAGATACAAATTGATTGGGGAACAATAGTGCCAAAAACAAGGTAAATATTTCACCTTGGTTTTGAAGCAAAAATGTTAGAAACTTTACTGGCAAAACAGAATGGTCTGCTGTTTACCAGTGGTAAGAATTAAATGAATAATATTATGATTTCATCCTAATGTCACGGTGAGGCAAAGAGGATCCAACTGCAGTTTGAGATTTAATAACAAAAACGAGAAACAAGCAACAGATAAGCAGGCAAAACAGGGCAGAACACTGAACAGGAACAGACAACATACTACACCAGACAACGACTAACACCAGGGAAGTGAACAAACAGAGTAGATATAGTGAACAAGAACCAATAACAAAGCAGGGACAATCAGAGACAAAGACAACACATCTGGAGGAAAGATTGAGTACAATTAGTGTCCATGGTAACCAAGAAGTGGGCGGAGCAAACAATTAACAACAGGGCAAGGCAGCAGACAGAAACAAAGGAAAACACAGACAGACTCATTACAGTCACACTCCAAGCAACTTTGCTAAGAACCAAAGAGAAACAATAAGGAACTTAGTGTCAGAACTGTTGAAATGTTGTTTTCAGTCCAAAGTATGGCTGTACTGTACAGTATGTCCTGTGAGGAATCACAGTTTTAGAAGTTTTATTGTCAGGAAAAGAGACATCTTTGTCACTTTGCCATGGAAGCTAGCATTACTTCATATAAGCAGCAAGATTCCCCATTTTTGCAACACTACACGACTTCCACATTTTGCACTATTGTAACTGAATACTGTGTGAAATGGTAAGAAAATTGCAAGGCTAGCATTTCTAAAGAGAAGTATCTTCGCCATGAGCATAATTTCGTTTTAAATAGTGTCCTTATGGTGATGGCTACAGGAAGTATAGAGCCTCATTTTATATTTGTATTTGCCACATAAATGAATAATGTGGAATATCATGGCTTATGTGATATTTTTAGAAAGCACATTTGTAATCCGTTTTCTGTCAGGAGATTTTATATAAAAGATAAATGGGTATTCACTTAAAAAAGGCAAGGCATGTTACCCCTGATTTTTCATATTATGAACACAAAATTATGAATCAAGTTGTTAGCAGTCACCTAGTGTTTTACAGTATGCTTTGAGTGATGGATGAGTGTGGTTTTCTTAAAAAAAAGAGATATTATTAGTTCATCAGCTTCATTGTTGTCAGCTTCACGCATTAAATCTTAATTTTACTGGCCTTATGAAATAACAGTGAAGCCATTTTTTCCCCAAACGGTTTACTGTTTTATGCTCTCAACCATGTTTAGATTTTTGTTCTTTTCTCCCTAAATTCTTTCACTCAACCTTTTCTTCTCTCATGTCCCCCTAGCTCATGCTTTGCTGAACATGACCCACTGCTGAGTCAGGCTGTATCGAGCACACTACGCAGTGGAGAAAAGGACAGAGAGCCGCTTTCGATCACCCCGTCACGTGAGGCTGGCCTCAAAAAATGTCTGCAGAGGTGGAGTCCGGCATGCCTCCAGCAGAGCAGGCACCCGTGAAGACGCCTTCCAAGAAAGAGAAGAAGAAGGGTATGTGAACATGCTCGGTGCTGAGAGGTTACAACATGGTACATGCTAATGGAATTTGCAAACAGTTTATTTTTCTTACTGCAACATTGGGAGTCAGGATTTGAAATCTGATGGCCAGATCTGGTTTATTTAATGTTTTCGTGTTTTATGTATGGAGCTTCTCTCTAGGATTGTGGTTTAGTGTTACGTTATACATCCTCTTTCTTTTGTAATTTCTTTCGCTTTTCCAAAGAAACAGCTATCATTTTTTTGGCTGTTGTTTTCCTGTCATGCAAGAAAACATCAGGGATGGTAGAACTATTTATTAGGTCACTAATATCACCCATTTTTACATATATGTTTATACTGGTTTTCTTACATAGAGGAACACCTGAATGGTCAGACTTGTAATGTTTAACAGAAACTCCATTCAACTTGACGAATACAGGACTTCTCTTTTTCTTGTTTTTTTTTTTCCTATACTTGGAAAAAACAGAAGGCCGTCAGTATGACTGGGTGTAGATCCAAATAAACCACAGACGTCAAATAATGCTTCAAGTATTCACACTATTTTGAGGCAAGTGTGTTCATTATGGCTCATTACGTATTCTCCAGAACATCCGGATCCTAAAATAGCTATCTGAAATGCTTTTAGCTCTGACGCATTTACATCTACCAAGACCTGTTTACAGGTCCAGCTGTATATTCCTGATTCTTGTTACTATGTACATTTTAAATAGTTTCACTGTATTTACTGGGAATGTTGAAGTATAATACTTCATACTGCTGAACATAGTAGACTGTTGATTTGGTGATTTTGATTGGTCAGAGGTGTATATCATATGGTCTAGGTTAATTCTGATACCTTATAGTTTCATTACTTTTATAATAGCTGTGCCACATGAACAAATTAACAAATGTGTAATCATTGACATGGTAGAGTTTTCTGTGAAGAAACATTTTTGGAAGGAATCTCCAGTGACACTGAGATCTAGCATTGTAACTTTAAGTACAGCGACACGTCTCTAGGCTGGAGAGCACTGTGTTTTTTCATAAATATGAAAAGCTGCAGTTTTCTTTTTTGTCTTTTCATCTTCAAGAGAGAGAACAGAGAGCCCGGTGAGGGAACAGTTGCAATGTTATTTAATTGGCATTCCATCTTTAACATTTAACTACATCTAAACGAAAATTATGACCTGACATTGTTCAGTAAAAATTGTTAATTGTTGCCAATTTTTTTTGTAACAGTATACCCCTTGTTTTATTTACTTAAGTTAAATAACTGAATAATACATTAAGAGTATAAGAGGTTAAAAAAAATAATTATAGAAAATTCAATGCTGCTAAAAAAGCATAACATTAAAAGCCTCTATGCAGGATTTTGTGGGCCTCCTTGACCCAATAGTTCTCTGGATTTATTTTTGTTAAGCTGGACCTAGTGCATAGTGATATTGTTTGTCTTTGCCAGGCTTGCTCATAGCTGAAGAGTGCACCGGTGATGGATTCCATTAGGGTTGTCTTCACAATATCTTCCAGCTGCGAGTTTAAATCCCTCCCCAGCCTGTCTGTTTATGATCCCTTTTCACTAAAGCTCTAACAATGACTTGGGTTACAAAGTGCATCTGGACAGTTCAGTCAGTAATGCATTTCCGATTCAGAAAACAAATGTAGCTAGATCATATAAGTTGAATAGGTTTTGTTTTTGCTAGCTTGCTTTAGTTTTCAGAAGACCAGAAGACAAATCCGATGTATTCCAGCTGTGGTGTGACTACATTTGCTAAAAAAAAAAGCCTACTGGTATCACTTGCTTTATCAGCAGACTCATTTGTAAATAGCTAGATTTCTAGGTAGTTGTCACTTGCTAACGTCAAAGCACCTCATATCAGGATTGCAGTGGGAAATGTTTAGTCTGCAAATAATGCTGTCTTGCACCCAAGGCCTTTAACAGGTCAGGGGTGACATCATAAACAACATGCTCAATGAGGTAGTGTTTGCAGACAAGAAGCAGTAATGTTTCACCATTGCAACACCATACTCCATTTATGAAGAGGGAGCTATTCACTTTTTCTTTTATATCACTGACTCTGATTCATTGATTTATTTGTTCATTTACTTATTCATTCATTCATCTTCAGTAAGTGCTTTGTATTGGACAGTGCTTTGGTGGATTTGGACCGTGGAACGTGAGGAGAGAATATATTCCGCTCAACCTTTATGGACACCTGATCATTCACACACTTTTAGACAATTTTACACAATTTAGCATGGCCAGGTCTCCTACAGGTATGTTTCTAGTAGGTGGGAGGAAACTGAAGTTCCCTGAGGAAACTCGTACAGAAATGATGAGAACATGTAACTCTCTAGGGAGCTGTTATGGGGTTAACCAGTAACCTTTATAACATGAATTTCAGACAAATCAACAATCACATTCACAGCTTTCTCTAAAGATAATTATGAATTGTTTTGGACAGATAGGATGAGTGAAGAGAGTTATTTTATGTTTGCTGTCTGTCTAACTAACTGAAAATGAACTAAAATCTTAATTTTTTAGGCACACTTCACCAAGCCTTCCATCTTATTTCACTGACCAAAGCATCAAAGGAAGTTGTGTCTGATGTCTGATCTGTTTAAAAGGGGAGGAAGTGACTGAAAGAGGCCTGCACATTCATTGGTGTGGGGGTTGTCCTGTGTCCCGTTGATAATAAGGGGGGAACTGCCAGCCTGTTGAATCCATGCATGTGTTGAAAGTCAATAGCATCCCTTAGTTTGTTCACAAACTGTCTGGCTATACCCATTCTTTCACTCCCTTTCTCCGCCCCTGCCATCTAAACAGGGCAGACATTCGAGTGGAGAACCCCAACACAATTAGCTGAGATGCAAAGAAAGAGAGGGTGCAAAGGGATAGGAGAAAGGAGAAAACAAATAAATTAAATAAGATGAAAGAGAAAGATGGCAGAAAAGTGATGCCTCATAGCAAGAGAGACTCTATCCCAAAATACTATAGGCTTGAAATAGATAAATCAGCTAGTGAGTAGATCACACTGTGGAAGTGATATCAAGAAAGATTACACACACTCATACACACACATACGCACTTACCTTTAAGCACAGAAAAAAATCAGCGGGAAAAAATGCTGACTGAAGAAGGTTTGCTTTTTTTTTTGCTGTCAAATATAAATGTAACATATGTTAATAAAAGCAATATGTTACTGAACATCTTAATCGTACTTAAAATCCTACTAAAACGCATACCATCTGTCTTTTCTTATTTAAAACTGAGGGTAATGGTAGCTCAGTGCTTAAGGTGTTGGCCTACTGATCGGAAAGTTGTGAGTTTGAATCCCAGATCCACCAAGCTGCCACTCCTGGGTCTCTGATTTTAGACCCTTAACCCTCAACTGCATAAAAGAGGAAAATGTAAGTCTGTAAATGTAAAACTATATACTGTAATGATTCAGAGTCTAGGAGCAACCCAGAAAAGGGAGGGCTTCTCAAATTTAATGCCTTATGTCTAAAGTTTTTCTTTGCAACTGCTGCCTCTGTATTGCTCATTATGAATCGAACTCTAGCTTACTTTCGGTCAAGATGTTTAGCTGAATTGCACTGAATTGAATTGAATCTAATCAAATCAACCCGAATTGAATCATATTGAAAGACAGTCTCTAAAAACCGCTGTGCATGGCCAAACACCATAAAAGAGGTCTGGATTACGAAGGTGTATTTCTGACCGGTTTTGAGCCAGTTAATTAACATTGACCACATGAATCAGTTAAATCAAAGTCATTGACATAAGAAGACCTTTAAGTGAACTACAGAGTGTGCCTAATAACCGCCTAACATAATGATGGGTTGTGGGAATTGCAGAAGACCTTATCTCCCCTTTTGAACTATCAAACAGAGAGGCTCGGCCAAGAAACACTCAGCATTTTGTTTCAGTATAAACATGCTGCTGTGAACAGTTTGTACTTTCTGCTTTGTAATTCCCTTTGGTCTACATAAGATACATAACTCATAAATTACATAAATTAAAATTTTGTTGGATTTACAAGTTACAGCAGAATACCTTACAAAACCACTGGTTCTTTTTTGGCTATGGAGCCATTAATTCGTGTGTGGTGTGGTTCCAGGTGACAGTTAATCCACAGATGGAAAATATTGTCTTTTCATTTAATGCTTTCAAGAAATGCATCTATTTTCCCTCTGTATATGGTTTCTCAAAGTAATCTATTAGGAGTAAAATTACATAATGTGTTATCCTTTCATCAGTTTGTTAACGGATAACAGAAAAAGACTGAGATTTGAGGTTTTACAATTAGATTCGGACTTTAGTGTAATCTAGTATTCGTGTTCATGTTGGAATTCATAGAGTGAGTGCAAGTGAGACTAAAATGCATGATTGGTTGTTGTAGCTGGGCACAAAAATAAGTCTTGATCAGATTGGAGCTAGTATCAGAAAGTCAATATGAATATATAAGTAGTGGAAGTTGGTTAGAAATGCTCTAAAATTATATATATATATATATATATATATATATATGTATATATATATATATATATATATATATATGTATATTAATATACATATTATACATAAATGTATTTACATATAAATTTAAATTATATTTTAAATGCTTATGACAAAGATAAGAGGACCAGATCTCATTGTAACATACTAACTGTACAGAACCGGATTTTGGCCAACATATCTGATATCTTATATCTAATATATCTTTATGTCTAATCTATTCTAATCTTTAAACAACAAAATTAATTCAAGTATTCAGTCTTTGTTTTATTTATCAGCACTTACACTTATCTCTATCTCAGCTTTAGCTACTCCAGAGAAAACAGATGAGTTCCTGCTGGCCAGGTTCAAAGGTGATGGTGTTCGGTACAAAGCCAAGCTGATTGGCGTGGACGATGTACCTGAGGCCAGAGGGGACAAAATGAGCCAAGACTCCATGATGAAATTGAAGGTATGAGAAATTTGAATGCTTAAAGAAATAGATTTTTCTTTTAACAAATTCTGAAAAAGTATTCTGATTGTGTTTTTTTTTTAATAATTTATAGTTAAATGATAGATGTAAATATAATTTAATAATAAATTGTTTATTCAAATGTAAAATGTTCTTTAATGCTCAAGATACAGCTTTAATGCTCTCAAATAGGTAGCATTTGTACAGCACTGTGAAAAAAAATCTTAGCATGTGGAGATATCTTGAAGAATTGAAGGAACAAATTTTCATGTAATTCATCGTTATGTGATTATTATATAACAAATATAAGACCATTAATCCTAGACCTATACAGTAGTACATACTACTTTGACATATTACAAATTTTGCATTGTCAATTCTCAGCAGTTTATTTGACAGTAGCTAGTTGTGCGCTTTATTTTTTCGCCCCATTTCTAGTCGCTGTACAAAGTATTATATATTATAGTATTAAATATTGGATATTTTTTGCTAAATAACGTAAATAATGGATGACAAGGAGTTAGTTATTGTGGCCTTTTTTGTGTGTTATGTCATCCATAATAGTTTGTATTTCAGATCATAACAGGTTCAAGCAACTGAATCGTTAGTGAAGAAATATTAATTTAACACTATGTTACATTTTGGTGCACTTTTGAGTTTAGTGATATGAAAATATATTTGCTCTGTCTATGCTTTTGGCTGTTTCTCAGGGCAAGGCAGCAGCTGCTCGGTCGCAGGGCAAACACAAGCAGAGAGTTTGGGTGAACATTTCTCTTTCAGGAATCGCTATTACAGAAGAGAAGACAGGGGTGAGTCTTTGTTGACATCCGGCAGAGCTGTATGCTTTCTCACTTAAAAAAATATGTTTATTGCATTTCCACACTAATTATATATATGATGTCAACTCTGCAGGCAATACTAATGGAACATGCTGTGAACAAGATCTCATTCATAGCTCGAGATGTCACAGACAACCGAGCGTTCGGCTATGTGTGTGGTGCAGAGGGCCAGCATCAGTTCTTTGCTATTAAAACTGCTCAGCAGGTCTGATCAGGTTTCTAATGGACTTGTTTTTCACATCCTTATTTTTGGAAAACCTTCTAAGTCTGAGCAGTTGTGTTTCCTTTCAGGCAGAGCCTCTTGTGATTGACCTGAAGGATCTCTTTCAGCTCATCTTTAACATGAGGAAAAAAGAAGCCGAAGGTTCAAAAAAGGTAAAGGATGTCTTTACATTAGATTATTAAATGGTCACATCCCAAAAACCGCAGGCATTCACATCAGGAAGTATTATTACAGTATCATTATAGCTATTATGTGGAATTGTGTAAATAGTAACAAAATCTGTCAAGCCAGTCATCCAGAAAATTTAGCACACCTCAAAAGTGTAGTGTTGGTCGTTCTGAAAACAAGTTTCATACTAAAAGCTTCATTTGCACCAGATTGTAGAGTAATCATTAGTGACTGTGTTTGGAATAAGCATGACTCAATCCACATTTTATTTGCATTATCCTTTGTTTATTTTATTTTATTTTTGCCTTTCTTTTTATTATGGTACCAAACAAAATTCAGACCAACCTGGATGTTCAGTCCCAATCTATGTTGACTAAGGAAATATCACCTTTTGTATCAAGTTGTAGTCAGAAGTAGAATAACCTTCAATCACTGTTAGTTTATTGCAGCTCTTATGTTGTTATCTTTGATCCATTGTTGATCTGATTATATCTTTTCTCCAGGAAGAAACAAACAAAGTGGTAGAGGTAAGTATTTACTATTACAGAGACTGGAAATCAATTGCATTTGAAATCAGTAATGAAGTATACAGTACTACATTCAGTAGAACATTCAATATTAAAAAATATTGAAATAAATTTTTTGTTTTCATCCCAGAATGGAAGTGACGCCTCACTCGGCAATAGAAAAGTAAGTATTATGCTATATTTTTGTGTTTTATGGTTAGAGCTCAAGGTGATGGGTTTTACATCATCACAACAGCAGCGTAACAGTCTGATAATCATGAACATGATGAGTCTCTATTTTATCACAATTGCTCAAAAAATCTAAAAACAAAAAAAAAATACCATCAACTCAAGTCTAAAGCATTAATAGGCAGTTTGAAGCAATTAAGACAGAAAAAAGGAAATCATATACACAAACCAACAATATCTATTCAGCCTCCTGTCACTTCTTCTGGACTGTATAAAAAAATAAAAGATCACATTCACTTTTCTTGAATAACTAAGACTTGAAGCTCTCTTTGTTTTGTGGCTGTATAAAGTCTGTATAACTTGCATAGATTGGCCCCCATGTAATCACTTAATCATAAAACCTCCTGTTTTCCTCCCTACCCCATTCCCTGTAGGGTGTGGAACAGCTGGACCTGTTTGGAGACATGTCAACCCCACCAGACATGAACTCTCCATCGGTAAGACAAAATCAAAACAGAACCATCCAGTAAAACACTAGTTAAAGTTAAAAAATAACTGCAACCTTAGACTTATGAAATGAGCCAGTCATATCTAAATGAGCCAGTCATACATCTAACTATGTCATGTGAAATGTACATAGATCAGAATAAAATACTAAGCAGGATTCTTGTTTTTCTGTTCTATATCCACTTGCTCTTTAGCAGAACTGTGGTATGTCAAATGAATTAGACATGTCTGGTTCCCGCTCACTTCTCCAGCTGTGTTTTTGGACCTTGTTGTCAAGACTCTGGTCCGCTAAGAAACTGTCAAATTGGCCTCAGATTTAAGGAAATGAGGTTTTTGGGAGTAGTGGAGTTTGACTGAAGCCAAGAACAATAACTGACGTTGTGCCTTACACAAAGCTCAGTTGTTAAAGGTTCTAGCACATGAAACATATATATTTTTGGACTGTAAGAACAATAAACAAATGTGTTGATTAGTCAGAACCTGTGATATTAACAAGGTTTGTACAGTAGAAAGATTTATGGCTGTAGGAGTAGAATTAATGAATTTATTGATCTGGAAAGCAGTAAAGTTGAAAATCCTAGTAATTACCATAATTATGTCAAGTGACATGATTTGTGCATGTGTCTTTATGTTTAGTGTCTTAATGAAGTGTATTTTTTTTTTCTATTAAATCGCAATAACCGTGAGAGTTATTGTTCAGGTAACTATCTAATAAACATGATGTCTGTGTAGTCAGTTCACGTATTGAACTGGTTGATCATCATAGCATGGCATTGTCAGTGATTACACATCATATCATGAACACATTTTACATTTTCGCATCTGTGCATGTTGCACGTTTGTGTTGTGTTGTTTTTACATTCCCTTTGCTTAGTGGTATTCCATTCTTTACTGATAAGACTTGTCAATTATCTTGTTTCAGGAATCCAAGGACATCCTCTTGCTAGATCTGTCCACAGAGATAGACAGCAACCAGAACTGTGTGAAAGGCAATCCATTTACTAACTCATCCTCTACCCTCAGAGCCCAGTCCAGCCTCTCGCCTGAGAACCCCTTCTCCTCTCAGCTCAACTTCTTCCCCACCCCCAGCCAAGATCCCTTCCGGGACGACCCCTTCTCCAAAAGCAACAACCAAGCACTCAATCACAACTCCGACTCCCACCAATTTTTCAATGGCGACCCCAAAAACGGTGATTCAGATTACTTGGGCCAGCAATTTGACCAGCTCTCAAGCAGGACGACGGTCCAGACATTCAGTAATGGCCAGTGGCCACTAGATGGCAGGCCAGCAGAGACAAATGCCTGGACTCAAAATAATATACAAGAAAGCGAACAGAACGGCCACAGTGGAAAAGTGACACCAGAAATTACTCAGAATGAAGTGAAGCATGAAAACGGAAGCAAGCCTGAAGCTGCTGTTACCCAAGCCAAGGATTCTATTATCATAAGCCCTCCACCTCTTAACACAAAAGCTGGCCGGGGAAGGAGGGGTGTAAAGGTGAGGATGGAAAGGCTTTTGCAGAAGCACAGTGAGGTTGTATTATATGGAATTTCCAAAAGCACCATCTCTTTAGGAGCCTTTATTTACTGTTGTTTGCATACAGTAACAGTAATATGGTTAGAAATGAATTTTTGCCTACGCATTTACACAGAGGTATGTCTAGGTGGCAGAATCACACAGGTTGTCCATTCTATACCAACAAAAAAGCTTTAAGTACGCAAGCCAAGTATAACTTAAACCACAATGTCACCTTTTCTGATTGTCAGATTTATCAAAACAAACCTGAACAAGGTTCTGTTACATGCTGTCCTAATGATTTGATCTGATCTTTTAATGCTTCAGTGAATGAGAGAATATTAGGTAAGAACTGACCAAGTGCTGCACTTAAATTCTTTTATCTGCCTTTGTGAAATCAATGACTGTCAACGTTTGGGTTTAAAACACTAAAATGTATTCTATACACAGTGTTTTTAATGGTTTGCTATCTACTTCTCAGTCGCCAACAAATGAAAACGCTGCCTCAGATCCATTCACTTCACCCACCAAGTCTGAATCTCCAACTCCATCTCAACCAGACTGTACCCCAGTGAGCTCTGTTGATTTTTTCAGCAAGAGCAACACCAGCACCTCAGACACCCTCACAGGCCTTGGTAAAATCCTCAAAACTTTCACATTTGTCCTTTCATCTGATTCTTAAAATGTCATCTCATTCTGGCATCTCAGATGCAATAGAGAATTCATATCTAGCGCCATCTTCTGGTTAAATTAAATGTGGCATGTTGTGTCTCTGTTAAGGAGGGCTGTCTCTTGGACACTCATCTTCCTCCTCTAATCTTGGTACAGCCACATGGAATGAGTCCCACTCTTCCATGTTCCCCACAAATACCAGCATCGCCAATGCTTTCACACAGCCTTCATCCTATTCCACCGCTCCAGTACAAAACTGGGGAGGCAACCATGGAGTTTTTGGGACCTCATCCACCCCACAGCTTCCTTCCTGGGGACAAAACAATACTCCTGCTTCTAATGGGTGCTGGACTCAGCATTCAGCTTTGGGGAACCCTTTCCATTCCAGCATTTTTCCTTCAACTTCAGGACTAACATCAGGAGGACAGCAGAGCTCAAGCCCCCCTCCACTGATCCCGCCACGGGCAGGACCTGTCAAAGAAGTCCCTAAGGTTGACACTGATGCCTTTTTGGACCTGGATCCTTTGGGGGAAAAAGAGAAAAGGGACATAAAGGAAATGTTTAAGGATTTTAGAATGGCTAAGCCCCCTAATGGCTTGGCTAAGAATGGTGAGAAGACAGATTTAACTGTTTTTCTGCCTTCCATTTGCCTGGAATTGCAGTGAATATACATGAGTCTGGGCTAGTTGTTTTAATAGATGTCGTCTTTTTATAGAACCGCTAAAAGTCGGTGGCCAGAACCTGTTTGATAGTCCTCTTGGATCTATTTTTGGAGCACCAGCAATTACTCCAGTAAGTTTTTTTTTTCCTGTAGTGTTATACAATTTTGTTATCTTACAATAGAGCAACTCTTGCCTGGTTTCACATTTATTATTATATATGAATATGTATTTATTTATTTTCAAGTATGCATTGTAATATGTTCACTCACTAGATTTATACTGGTAAATTCTTCCATTTCCTCCATGAATGAGATGCTGTACAGTATTTTATAACCATTTGCATTCCCAATTAAGTGTATTTGTTAACATTTATGCTGTTTTTAAGTCCAATGAAGAATCTTTTCAGTAGAATGCAAGCTGCTTATAGTATGTGTTAACAGGAATTATGTAGTTTCATGAATGTTCTGTAATATTAAATTGTACTTGAAATGAAGTCATTTTTAATGAACAAAAATGTGTGGTGTAACAACAAATTGCTGTGGTGTAATAAGAATAAAACACATTACACTACTGTGTTGTTGATTTTTTCCCCCCGATAAAAGTATCCCATTCATTTTTTATTTGTAAGGTAACTGAAAATAATCTTTAAAAATGATCACTGCCTTTTCTGTTCCTTTGATCTATGCTGGTTTAATAACTTGTGCTGTGGATGAAACGTGATAAATATTTTTTTACAGAGTGCTCCTGCTATCAAGGTTGTGGGATCAGATCCTTTTAGAGCTCCATTTGGAAACCCCTTCGCATGATGACCCTTTATGATCATGGATCCACAAAGTTAGTCAAGCTAATTTTAATCTACAATGTTTACTTTGTGATTGAATCTGTTGTTACATGTTTTACTGCTTATCTTATGGTCCATTACTTTCACAGCAGTTCCTGTTAAGGCACAAGGATTTCCTGTAAATTTCTGCCTTCTCCAGTGTATACCGTCAACCAAGATGCCACCCAAAAGCTCCATGAAACCCTCCTTCTTCAGAAACACAATATGAGATGACCTTTTTTGTAGTACCCTAGGCCAAAATGGCAGAGTGCAAATGTACACTGATGTTGCTTCATTTTATATGGCACTATTACTAGTGGTTAATGCAGCCACTGGCAAGAAAGCACAAACTGTACCAGAGAAGAACACAGAGTGTTCACTGCGCAGGTAAAAGGTCAGATTTGTGTTGTTCATTGCAATATTAATGCTTATGTCTTTATTTCACTTACTTGGCAGATGCTTGTTAATTCAGATGTTTTTACAGACAATAGCCTTTCATGCCAGACTATTTAGTGATTTAGGAGTGCTATTTTCTTAAGCTTTTTCTTTTTCATTTATCCACACTGAAGTTTATGGTCAAACGGTTTATCGTATATATATATCTGTATACTAGCTGGATTAAAATGTCATTTTTTTCTTTTTAATGATGGGCAGAGTACAGTCACTCCTATGGAGATGTTAGAAAAAAAGTTGCAAGCTACAGCTGGCAATATGTTTCACATCGCTCTATTACTGATACGATAATGTCTCGGATTGAGTACTCCACTCTATTGAAATTTTATCAAGCTTGAGTTTTTAATAATAAAAAAAAAGTGTTCACTTCTTTTATATGGATTCTGATCAACCCAAATCGTTCATGTACTTGACATAAGAACGTCTAAGACTTGTATGTATGCATGTATTTTTAAGATGATGGTCAGACACTCGCTTTTCTTGCCGTGTTACCCTGAGTGACATATCAAAGACAACAAGTAAGCAAGGAGTGTGCTGTGCACTGAGAAATGTAAGGTCTGAGACTTTGATTATCAGTGTGCCTTCACGTCAGTGACTTTTCAGCTCGGAAGGAAGACTGAAAGACGATTTGCCTGTACTGTACTGGAAGTCTTGTCATAATGACTTATGTGTTTGTGTGTATAGAATTGTGTGTGTGTCTGTGTGTGTGTGTGGTGCACTATGACATTTATCTTGTAACTGTAGTTGTTGCAGTAAACTGGAATTACATTTAATAGAATGGGATAAAAAAGTGGCGTTTATCTGTAACAATTTGTATTTCATATTTTATGGAGTATATGTTAAAATAAAATAAAAAAAATTCTTTAATAATGTTCCAAGTGTCAGTTTTTGTGTAAATGCATACAAACATTATACACACACACACTCACTATATATATATATATATATATAAGCTTCCAGTGGAGACAGTTAAGGGATATTTTAGACAAACATGGTTATTAATATAGTGTTGATATTATAAATAATTTACTGTATTTGGAACTAAAGAGGTGTGTAACTACTAGCATTGAAAAGGTGAGAGCTTTGGCAATTTATTCATTCATTCATCCATCCATTTTCTACCGGGTCACGGGGATCTCAGGCGTCATCGGGCATCAAGGCAGGATACACCCTGGACGAAGTGCCAACCCATCGCAGGTCACACACACTCATTCACTCCGGACAATTTTCCAGAGATGCCAATCAACCTACCATGCATGTGTTTGGACCGGGGGAGGAAACCGGAGTACCCGGAGGAAACCCCCGAGGCACGGGGAGAACATGCAAGCTCTCCACACACACCCACACCCACACCCACACCCACACACACACACACAC
Organism: Tachysurus fulvidraco; assembly: GCF_022655615.1. NCBI lineage: Eukaryota > Metazoa > Chordata > Actinopteri > Siluriformes > Bagridae > Tachysurus > Tachysurus fulvidraco. The sequence continues at coordinate 8,780,142 of NC_062526.1, forward strand.
ACACACACACACACACACACACACACACACACACACACACACACACAAGGCGGAGGCGTGAATCGAACCCCCAACCCTGGAGGTGTGAGGCAAACGTGCTAACCACTAAGCCGCCGTGCCCCCGCTTTGGCAATTTACTTGGCATAAGAGAGAGAGAGATTGTATAAATTAATTTCTGCGTGTCTTTTCTGATAAAATCTCTAAAATGTAGTCTTTGATAACTTGCATAACATTAAAGCAGACATTTTTCAGTTGAACTTAATGCATAGAAATGGTTTAAACCCCCTGGCTTTAACACGTGCGCTCAATCAATCATCGGTGTCTGTGAGAACTCTTCGCTATGACTTGTGGGAAATGAAGTCTTCCAGCTGTCCACAGAACGAAAATAAACAGAAGTGAAACTACAATCCCCACAATTCCCTGATACACAGCTGAGTGCAGCAGCATGAATAGCCTTTAACCGGCCGGTGTGGTGCTGACTGAGTGTGATACAGAGTTACATGGCTGAAATTTAGTAATTTTTTGTTTGTTTGTTTATTTTACTTCAGCGTTTTTAAAGAGGTTTGGTGTTAAAGTGAGTCATAATATCCTCTGGTTGTCATTTGCTTTAAACAATCCGTGTGTTTGTAGGGATATAGGTTGTGAAGCATGTGTGTGGCAGTGTGCTGTCTCAGCAGAACTGGTTTCATTTAAATTAGTGTTAATGTAGCAAACAACAGATAATGTTCACTTTAATGGGTGTCTTAAATTTTTGTTTTTTAAAACCTAAGCAGTTTTAATTTAAGCAAGTCTAATTTAATTAACATTCTTACATTAAGCACTTATTCTCATCATATGCACCTTTATGCCTCATTAGTGCTTCATGTCATGTCTCTGGTAGGTATTAATGGTGTGGTGTTGGTGCTGGAATGATCTCTCCACTCTCTTCATTATGCTCGAGTAAATACATGACACTTTTTTTTAGTAAACAAAATTTCTTCTATTTCTTCAGGATGATGCGAAGATCAAGAATCAGCGTTAAACCTAACTTCAGGCCTGGAAATCGGACTGGTACAGAAGGTGAGCAGGCCTCCCAGAGGGCGAGCGTAGCAGGTGACACCTTGCTAACAGTTGATGCTGAAGAACTGGCAAAGCCAGCACCATCTCAGCAGCAAAACGTAACACTTAAAGAGCCTCCTGATGATGTGGGTTTAAAAGAGACACCTGAAATGCCTTCAAAATCGAACCAGTATGTATCTGTATCGTGATAAAAATATCTACTGTAAGTATGCATGCTGACACTGGTTATAGGATGTTACGTGAGATTTTTCTATGCTCCCTCTTTAATGTAGACACGATGGTGCACCCTCTAGTGGAGCTGCCACTTCAACTCCAGCTCCACATAGAAGAATGAGGATCTCAGCTACTCCAAAACTTCTTGGGCCCAAATTCAGTTCCACACCTCGATCTCGACCGTCTGCCAGGATGCCTAGCTCTGTCCAATCACCTCTGCCCAATAAAGAGCATGTCCAGATTTATGATTCAGTTCCTGAAGCTCAGGATTCAGTTTCACTAATCTCTAGTGAGCTGTCTGAATCAGGGACACCTGGTAATTCCAAATCTGCTTCAGAATTGCCTACACAGTCTTGTACAATGACACAGTTGTCATCTCTGTGCATTCCTTCCACTTCTGGTCTTCAAAAGGCTCCATTCCATGGGAAAAAATCAGTTGAGGATTCTCCACCATCTCCACAGCCTGGTCAAGTTCCACATCAACCACCACAAGAACCAGAATCCCCTGAATGTCCATCTACATCAGATTTGTTTTCAGCTTCGACCAAGCTTTCCTGTTCAAATAAGGCAGGTTCTTCTGAGCTGACTGAAAAATCCTCAGACAAAGACCAAATATTAAGGGCTCTTAAATTGAAGGAACTGATGAAGATTGAACGGAGAAAAGATATTATGGTAAACTGAACCTAAGAAACCTTTTTTTAACTGTCTATGTACTATTCTTTACTTATAAATTCTATACATTCCTCTCAGATACCTGTATGTAACATTTACCAAGTTAAACTTAATTTGTATTCATTAGAAGGAGAAGAGAAAAGTCGGTTACAAGACGTACACAGTTTTGGATCGCAGTAAGATGACCATGAGGGACCTTATTTATTACTTACCCAATACCAGTCCTATGAGGTAGGCATATGTTTAGTGCTGTTTTTTTTTTTCAGAAATAAAACATCTGTATTCCTGCTGTGCTTTTTAGAGCTTCACCCTATGCTTTTAATTATTTTCATAAGAAGTCCTCTGTGGTCCACTATCAATCCAACAGGTCTTCAGTAGTTCATGAGGAGAACCCAGCAGAGAGCAATATTCCACCTTCACCCAAGTAAGTTATAGTCAAAACTCGGAAGTAAGATCAATATGAAAAACAGTGCATCACAGAATCCTTATATTTAAGATGCACTAGAACAATGTTTTCCCATCTTAAATAATATTAGCTATAAACTCCAGTTGGAACTACAGCCCTTTAAAACAGACATTCTATAGGCTTGTTTATTTTATTTTATTTATTTATGTATTTATTTATTTTTTACTTTTTTTTCAGTCATATGAAATAATAAGTATTGTAAATAAAAATACAAATTTTTATCTGGTGTGTTTGGAGCAGCCCCAAGTCAATCCTAAGCTCGCATGTGGCATTAATCCCTAAGTTTTTAGAAACTACAGTTCTAAACTAGTACATTCATTAAAACTATTCAGGGAACAAATAAAAACAGCAGATGAAGAAGAAGAAGAAGAAGACGACGAGTTCGAAAATGAAGATATGCTAGTGCCAAAGGTCAGAGTGGCAGAGGACGGCTCAATCATACTGGATGAAGAAAGGTATTGTTACTCCAGCTACAGTCACAGCCTCATTCATATTTTTATTCTTATATTTTTTTACAAACATACAATATTTAAAATCAAGTCAACCGATTTTCTGATTCAGTTTGACAGTACGAATACAAAGGACCTCAGACACAAAAGTGGTGGAGAATTCTGCTGCACTGTTTGAGCGTGGCTCGACTACAACTTACGCCAGCTTCAGAGCAGTAAACCATGTAAAGAGCTGGTCAGTCAGAGGTAGCACAGCTCAAAGACCTTTTGCCTTTTTGTGGTTGAAACCTTCACAATACCATTTTGTGCTGCTGATTTATAAAATTGTTGATTTTTTACTTTTTAAAACCTGAGTATGTGTTTCAGAGACAGACTTGTTCTTCTTGGCCGTTAGCATGGTGGGGACAGATTTCTCTCTGATTGGCCAGCTGTTAACCAACCGTAGCCGTGCAGCAATTAAGGTATTTTCTAATTTGCTGTTTTTTGTTTGTTTTTTCTGCCCAAATTGTTTTTTTTTTAATGATTTAATTGGTAGCAATATAGTGCTTAATTAAGGTCACATGGCATTTTGTTTATAATCACTTTATTCAATGACATTTTTCATAGAGTAAATTTAAGAAGGAGGAGAGAGTCAACTCATGGAGAGTAGACAAAGCTTTGAGTGAGTGTGCCGTCGTCGTCCCCGCAACCACAAAAATAACATATTTAATACAGTATAATAGCATTTAGTGTCCTCTGTTAAAGACCTGTTCTTTTGTGATTTGGAGTTGCATTTGGTAATTAATATACAAAATGTTGATGGCATATGCTATTTTTTTCCCTTTAAGGAAACAAGCGACCCTTTGACAAAGAGTTCTTCAGCTATTTGCTGGAGAAGGTTTTGGCAAAAGATAAAGACAAAAGAAAAACTATCAAACTCGTACTGCCAAAAAGCAAGAAACCAAGAAGATCCAAAGGTAACACTTCATATTATAAAGTACAGAGCAGTGTGAGCTTATAAAGCAGCAGAGCCCAATAAACTCCAGTTGTATTTCTTTAGGCAATTAAACTCAAGTCAAGATTTTGGTCTATTTATTTCACAGGAAAAACATCAAAAGAAATTTGTGTTGATGATGATGATCTTGAAGACTTGGAGGACGATGGGGCTGTCACTGTAGAAAAAGAAAGTCAAAAGGTGTCTAATGTAAAAGAAGCAGATGTGACTGTCCTTTCTAAAAAGAGGTGCAAACGCAGGAGAGACAAAGACAACTCCACCGAGGAAGAAGTCAAAAGAAAAAGGCAAAGAAAATGTAGCAAGAAAACAAGAGGTATGAATATAAAAAAAATGATCCAGTAAAACTGCACAGCCAACTCTATAATCATTGGCACCTATGTATTTATTTAATTATTTATTTCGTGTCATTTTAGAGGATGATACTGAAGGTGAACAGAACCTCAATGTCGAGGGTGACGTTATAAATGTAAATGAGGTTGATGAACTTGAAAGCAGTACCTCAGCTTCAAAACGAAGGCGCAAACGCTCGAAGGGCAATGAAAACGAAAAGCCAGTTAAAGAGATAAAGCACAAAAGAAACAAAAAATCACTCAAAGGTATGTTACAGTTAGCTTTTCATAAACCTACTTGTCTTGCATGCTTGGTATGAGGAGTGCTCAATGTTTTGGTTTTGAAGACGATGGCTTTATGACTACTTTATGATGGAAAAAAAACAAAACACTTTGAACAAATGTTTTAAACTCATGGTATCTTAAGTATGTAACCTAGTGAGCCAGCATTAATGTATTCAATGCTAGAGATTTAAGCACCTATGTACGTCGCTCTGGATAAGGGCGTCTGCCAAATACTTTAAATGTAATGCTTTAAATGTAAATGACTGCTGACTTGTTTTCTTGTCTGTGATCATGAAGAGTCTTTAAGTCAACATGAAGAAAGCAGCGTTGACAATGAGGAGGATTCTGCTATTCCGCAGAAAAAAAAGCGAGTCAAAAATAGTGATTTGGATGGGAATGAGCCAGTCAAGGGGAAAAAGACCACAAAAAGAAAAAAGGCACCGAAAAGTAAGCCATTTCCATTTTAATCAGGGACTTCTTAATCCTCCTACGCATTGCTTTGTAAGAGTTTCCAGTTTCCAGTGTTTTCTTTTGGTACAGTAGAAGAGGAAGGAACTGCAGAAGGAGGAGATGCTTCAGCAGGTTTACAGGAGGCTGAACAGTAATAAATATTTCTGTCCTAAATGATCTAATCCATGCTTGTAGATATTCAACATTAATAATAAAACAGGATTTTTTAAAATATTTTCCAACTGGCTAGGTTAAATGCTACAGTTACAGCTGAAGTAGCAGATAATGCTTCACTCAAAGGTACCAGGCGAAGTAAGAAGCCTTTGCCTAAACTGGCTAGAGCACGAAGCAAGAAAACGAATGAACCACAAGCTTCTGCTGAAGTTCAAAATGAGAATCCAAATGAGAAGATCCATGAATCCATTCTGACGGTATGAACTTAGTGGTGATTTGGGTGGTCTAATGAAAGCAATTTTTTTCTTTTCTACATTTTTTTTATTATTTTGAACAATAAATCACTGCCACTTCTGGCTTTCAGCAATGTGTAATTTTTATTTTTGTAGGCAGCAAGCAGTCCTTTGCAGGATGAGAGGCTCCAGATGGAAGCAGTGGTGGTGCTGGAAAAGACTCCTCCAAGGCATATCAGTCCTCCTCATTTCAAATACTGTGTACACCCAGGTGTTTAGTCATTTTTCCACTATTTATTGATTTGACTGCCCCTTATTACAGGCATCAATATTTGCTCAGCCCTTCAAAAGACAATGGCACAAATAATGAACTGGAGCCTTCAATGAGATCTCCATCTAGCAGTGAGAGCTCTTCTACTACGCAGACAAGAATGGGAAGAGCACGAAAAGTAAAGCGTGATCTGTCTACTATTCGGAAGGCGGGTAAAAGAAAAGAAACAATGGCTCGGGATGAGCCTGAGCCAGAGAACCCAATGGTTCTGTTAGAGGCTATCACTCGGGAATCAGAAGATGAAGAGGATGACTACACCTTGAATGAGGTGAAATGGATTACCCTAGAATTTTCATTCCTAATACACCTTTCAATCTCAGTGAAAATGACTGACATCAGCTTGTTTTTTTTCCAGAACCTGATGGACATGTCATGCCTACGTGATCTAGATAGTAAGTCACCCACAATGATCACGCACATGTTTTTCTCATTTATTTATGTCCCACTCCTAAAAAAAAAAAATTCTTTCCCACAAAAAAGGTCAGACGTTTCAAAGAAAGCCAATGGTTGTGTTATCCCGTGAAGAGGTGGATAAGATCCTTCATGCTTCAGAACAAAGTGATGAGGAGGATCCATCTGTGAGTCCTCTGGATTTATCATTGAACACAGAGCTCTCTTTTCCACTTCAATGCAGCAAGATTTTGGAAGATAATGAAGAAGCTGTGGTGGATTGCATGTTTGAGGAACATGAGGAAAGAACAAATGAGAGCATTTCCAGTGAGGCAGAAAACTGTAAAGAATTGGAGCCTGCATTGGTGAGCAAAAAAGCCTAAATGTTAGCAGTTACTGGCTTTAATGATGATTGCAATAACCTTGGCTTGTTACTCATAATCCTTTTGTTTTTATTTTTGTTAAAGGTGCAGCCTGATATCTCAAACCTCAGGGACATTTCTACCTCCATAAAACCAGAGGGTAAGATATTTAAACCGTGTGATTTGTGTTCACAAGTTGATTAGCCATATCTCAAAGAGTATTTCTAAGTTTTTTAATTTTTTCTATTTAGTGTGCAGTCAACCAGAAGTAGGCCTAAGCAACATAACAATCTCATGCCCAGTAGAGCAGGCTGAACCTCAGGTCCACCCAATGGCTCACAAAGGTACAACTCTTAGTATGATTTAGACTTATTCTGAATTTGGCATCTAGTCCTTTGATAAAATAATGAACAATTTTCACAGATGTGACCACCGCAGCTGCAGTGCTTGACCTTCCTCCACCTCTGGTTGTTCTGGATAATGTAGATCCTCTCTGCATGAAAACAGATGAAGCTGTAGCTACTACAGTTGACACTTCAGTGGTGGTTTTAGATGTCAAAGAGAAATCTGAGAAAGCTATGCTGCCATCCTTACTCAAAGAGCCTAGACTAGCTTCCTCTAAAATCACTGCACAATCAAAGCTGACCTCATTAGGGAGAGGGTCGGGATCTCCACGGCCTTTGCAGGCAGATACAGAAGTGAAAGGGGAATTTCAGATGTCTCTGAAGGGGCCTTCTCAAACTTTAGAGACATTAAAGGACTCCTCAGCAAGTAAAGAGGATACACAGGAACCTGCCATGGCAAGACCAAAAATAAAAGCAGGAACACAGAGTGGTGCGGTTGCACTAGAGGTCAAGGAGGACTCCCAGAAAGAGGTGTCTGTTCAATCCAGGTTTGTAATCACCATAAAATGTTGTAAATGGCAACGTAGGAATTTTGAAAATTGTCTTTTCATGATGCCTTTGTTTTAACTATTAGTGCATCCATTTCTTCTGAACATGGCATCAAACCAACAAGGAGGAGCAAATTTCTGAAGCCTAAGCCTAACCTGAGTCAGAAATCAAGAGCCACAGTTCTCCAAAACCAGAGACAACACCACAAATCACCTAGTACTCTAAATTCCGAGAGCAGTGAGCCTAGTAAGATTCATGTAAAGAAGAATCGACATTGATTTAAATAACGTATTGTGAATAACCGTCTTCTTTTCTTCATATTTTAGCAGACTTCACTGAGAAGGTACTTTATAGCCCTGCTAATGACCAGCATCATTCATTAGAAAACTTCAGTAAGCAGAACCTCTTCAAAGAAAAGGAAACATCTTGGTCTAATGCAACGGATCGAATGGAGTCTGATTCAGCAGAGGGTTTGCTTCAAATTAGTTTCTTTGCCGATCCTGCATTTTGTTCTATCATCTGTGTCCTTTTTGTTTGTCCATGTGTTTAACAAAACTAAACTGACCTAGCAGATCATGATCATTAAAGTAATCAAATAAAACCCAGACAGAATTTTTGTCTGAGATAATGGTACTCTTGTGTTGCCTACAAAAAGCACATATGTTGAGAAATTCAAGAACCAGGCTGGCTAGTAAGATTAGCCCTTTTTTGTTTGCACAGTGACCATGATATACCAAAATCTCAATGTGAATTTTCAAGAATCCACCTATACAAGTAGAGAAAATCCTCTATACCTTACTCTGTACCTATCCTATGAATATCCTCTGTACCTTCTCAGCTCGAATCCAAACTGAAATGGGATGTGAAAAATGGTTTGACTGACGTATGTTACATTTGTTAAACGTGTACCCCTTTTGCTTATATTTCCAGATCTCAGTGCTACAGTACCAGATCAGGAGAACAACACTACAGTAAATCTGAGTCTGACCAGCGCTGATGAGCCTCAAGTGGCTTCAGAATGTAGTAAAAGTGATGCTGACATGTATGTACCCAATGCACAGTACAAACTAATCTGAGACAAATAAAATGACAGAATTTATGCCTTTAAACCGAGAGAAGACCATTTTCTCTCTCGACAGGATACCACCTTCTACTTCACCTCCGCCTTCACAGACCAGAGAACATACCAGCGTGGGGCAGATGATTGTTCCTTCTGAGGTAATTAAGACCCTGTGGCATCAATGTTAAATGAAGTGCATTTGTTTATTCGATACCATAAGAACTGATTTCCAGTTATATATTTACAGAATATATGCGTCCCAGCAGAAATTGTCCATTTAAGTGAAGGTGAGCTTCTGTATGAAATGTAACTTGAGTCAGTACAAAGATGGACCATTTCTTCTCTTCAACTGTCACTTTGTTTACACAGAGAGTCACAATGATGAGGAGCCCACTTTTATCTTGACCCTGTACGAGATTCCTGTCACCGAGACCTACCTGCCTTCAGCCATTAATGACTCTGAGATGAACTCTGACCTTCCCACAGCTAAAACCCAATCATTTTTGGGGTTTTCTGACCAGGCACAAAGTTTACCATCTACATCGGAATCGTCCAGGTTAGTCTCATCAGGCTTGTTTTATTTAGTGTTTCCAAAAATTGTATGAATACTGTTGTTGTTGTTGTTGTTGTTTATTATTATTATTATGGACACAAATTCTTGCTCCTTAACCTTCCAGAATAGATCCTCTGCAGGCACAAAATAATTTAGACGTCCTCACTAAGGGTTTGACAGACAATGGCAAGGAGCAAATCTCAGCTGATGCATCTCATATCATTTCACAACACATGAAGGAAGAAGACAGTGTTGTTTCTGCAAATCAGGAAATTTATACTCCAAAAATTCACCCCCATTCAGAGTGCAAAATGAGTTCCGAATTTGCTCTGCTTGATTTGGCACCCAGCAATCGCTCTTCAGGGTTCAGTGGTCTAAAATGGTAAGAGGCCAGAAAACTCGAGTGAGAGTTTGACAGTATTATAGTTTTTATATTTGAGATTATTTTATAATTAACTTTTGTATATTGCAGCATCACAACATTACCTCAAGACTCCACAGACACTGGAGCTCATATGCAGATGGCTGATGACTTTCTGCCTGTCTCAGAGGATAAAAGAGACAAAGACAGGATCGTTGCTGTAGAAAAGAGGCTTCAAAGCAAAGAAGCAACTTTAGCTAGTGTCACTGAACATTTTGCGAAAACTACGAAAGAAGAAATATCTCCTTATGAACCTATATTACTGGACACAAAGGATGAGGAGGGTGATGCTTGGGGAAATCTGGAAACGGGTATTCCAATCAAAGAGTGCAAAATAGGATCAGAATTTGCCCCACTTGATTTGACATCCAGGACTCAAAACACATCCTCTGGATTTAACATCTCAACACGGTAAGAGGCCAGAAAACGTAAATCTTGTCACAATGATATGAGTTTGAGACCATCATTACATCTGTCATTAATTTTTCAATAACGTTTAGCATTACAGCATTACAAGACTCGGACGACAATGAGCAGTGTGAGAGGGTTTCTTGTGTGATGCTGGGTGATGTCTTTGTGCCTGTCTCAGAGGAGACAGGAAACGATACAAGCAAAGATGGGGAAATGGCTGGAGAATGTATGCCTGAGAGCTATGAAGCCTCTACAGTTGGTGTCACCGAGTATTTGGCACAAAATGATGAGGAGCAAATCTCTAAACCCTTGACATCTCATGAACCCATATTCATGGAAACAAAGAACGAGGACAGTGATGCTGGTGTAGATGTGGAAACTGGTAATCCACATCTCGACACCCATACAGAGAGCAAACATGGTTCGGAAATTGCCCCCATTGATGTTTTGGCATCCAGTACTAATAGCATACCTTCCGGATTGAACATCTTAACAGGGTAAGGAGCCAGAAAATTTCAGTCAAAGTGATAGTATGAGTTTGGGATTATCATTAAAAGTATCATTAACTTTTGTTTCTTTTAGCATTACATCACATCAAGACTTTGAAGACAGTGAGCGAGTTCCACATGTTTTGCTGGCCGATGTATTTGTCCCTGCTTCAGAGAAGACTGGAGACGATTCAAGCAAGGACTGGACAATGGCTGTAGAATGCAAGGAAGACTCTCGACAAGACCTTCCTTATGAAGAGCTAACTAAGGTACATTTTGAAATAATTTGTGTTAGTATCTGTTTGTGATTAAAGTGACATGACATACGGCTAAGTATGGTGACCCATACTCAGAATTTGTTCTCTGCATTTGACCCATCCAAAGTGCACACACACGCACACCGTGAACACACACCCAGAGCAGTGGGCAGCCATTTATGCTGCAGCGCCCGGGGAGCAGTTGGGGGGTTTGGTGCCTTGCTCAAGGGCACCTCAGTCGTGGCTGGCCCGAGACTCGAACCCACAACCTTTGGGTTACGAATCAGACTCTCTAACCATTAGGCCACGACTTGCCCCACAAGTTAATTTCAAGGATTTAAACAAATGTTTTCCTACAGGTAGGAAATTCACCAGGAGGGTCCGACCCACTGTTATGTTTTGACTCCACAGAAGAGGCAAAGGACACGCCTCCTTTGTCAGAGAAGTCAACAACACCTGCTAGAAGGAGAAGTACATGAGTGTGCATTTCATATTTGTTGTCCATGGCTTTAAATGTTCTGTTACTTGGCAGATAATATTGATAAGATTGTCTCTGATTTCTGATTAAGAAGTTAAGCCACAACCCAAACTGGTGAAAAGGGCATGTTCTAAATCTGCCTTCTCAAAAACTGATGAGGTTGCAAAGGAGCTGAGGCAGCCAAACTCTACTACACATGCCGTCTTGCCAGCCTCTCATGTAACCAACGTTTATATGTTGTATTATAAATGATTTTGAAATTTTTTCCTGATTATCCATTATATTACAGATTACAGATAATTTTTTTATTTATTTTTTTTACAGGAAGAAAACCTTCCAGGTAATTCAAATACTTCTACCGAGGAGTCAGGAAAGAAAATTTCCTCTATCCGAAGAAACAAAACCTCTGCTAGTAGAGGTGAGGGAATACTACTCAACATTGATTTGTGTAAAATCTGACTGGATCATTTGTCGCCTTTGTTTATTATTATTTTATTACTCTCTCCTAAAGTTAAGGGGGTAAAGCACAAATCCATTGCAGACGAATCTCCAAAAATTTCTAAGGATAACTTGGTACCTACAGAGAAAAATCCCAGTGCTCTTCACCTATCCAAAGAACGTAAGCTCGAACAGGAAAACATCAAAAATATAATGGAAGAATATACAATTAAAGATGACATTGATTTATTTGCAGAGGAAAGAGAACAGTCATCCAGTGAAGGAGCAAAAGTACAGCCATGCTGCGAGGACGTGCATTTTAATCTGATGAAGAGTTCAGGGTAAGAAAGCATTATAAATATCAAGTTTTATGAAGCTGAAAGCTTTATTTAGTTAAAAGATCAAAAACTATGCAATGACTAATGAAGCCTTAACGATTGTTGTTGCTTAGTTCTGCCTCTTCGACTGTGGACTCTAAGGAAACTGAGGCAGAATCTCAAGGTGTTTCTCACATGGTGTTGGATGATGTCTTTGTTCTTGTCTCAGACGAGACGGACGCTAACTTAAGCAATGACTGGAGAGTACCTATAGAAAGCACACAGGAAGCTGGCACTCACTTTCAAAAGGTTGTGTATTTTTGTTGCTTTTTTTTATTGCAACCTTAAATCGATTGATTAAATGCAAAGTAAGTTAAAGAAACTCAAATATCTTGAGCAGGAGTTAAAAACTAAAAATGAGTCCCAAACATCGATCGAAGAGACGACACAGAGTCTGTCAAAGTTAGAGGAAAATAAAACACCTGTCAGAAAGAGAGGTACAAAAAAATATATTGTATGAAGAAAAAAAATATTCTGAGCATCCCTCTTTATTTTAATTTAAGTCATTTCTATCTAATCTCCTCCAGCGGACAAGCAGGAGGTGACGAGAAAGTGCACTGAAAATGACTCAACAAAAACAAGCCTGAGTCAGCCAACATCTTCACAAGCCAGAACACCATCAGCACAGGTACCTAGTGTACCTCAGAAAGACAACATGCTCCTTCTAGAAGAAAAGTTACAGAGAAAGCATAATATCATGCCATGCACCATTAAACTGTCAAGGTAAAAAAAAAAAAAAAAAGATCTATCCAGTTCATTTATTGTTTACTGCAACTTACTGACTAATTTGTTTATGTTGTAGTCTTGACACTGTAGCCCAAAGTCTCAATGCTCCCCAGCTTGGAGATATGACGAGAAGTGATAAGTCAATAGGGATAAGTTCACCAACATGCCATGCAAGTGGAACGACTGTATCAGAGGAGTCAAGCACACCAGAATTGGATAAGAAATCCCCTTCAAGTAGGAAAGGTAGAAAAAGAGATTGTGCTGCTTTGATGTTATTTCATGATGGGAGTCATTATTTATATTTTCTGACAAGGCAAACCCTTTTAATCTTAAAAAAAATCTCTTATAATAAATAAACTCTCATTTACAAAACAGGCAAAAAAAAGGAATCCTCAACAGATACAAAACACTGTCATTTAAAACCAGTTCAGCCCGTTTCACAAACTCAGCAGCTAACCATAACTGATTGGGTGAAGAAAAAGTCTACAAAAATAAATCAGACTGCAAAACAACAGGAAGAAAAACAACCCATGGAGTCTTCCCACATGCAGTCAGGCCTAAAAGCCAATGAGGAACAACAATTCTTGGTTGAAAAGACATGGTAAAAGAATTTTATTCTTATTCATTATGGAAGAATTACATTTGTTTGTGAAGGTATGATGAAACATTGAATGTTAATCTGACTTTCAAGTTCAAAATCACAACATAAAGATTTGGAGAAACCTGAGGGTTCTGACTTGGTGCCTACCTTGGAAGACACTGAAGACGTGAACAGAGTCTCTACAGAGATCCAAGATGTAATAGCATATTGTTTTTTAATACAAAAAAGTTATTCCTAAGGTTAAATAAATTGTATGATGATTCTATCAATGTTGCTGTAGGTGAAAAGGTTATCAGAAATGGTCAAGGATTTAACCAAAGACCCAACTGTGTCACAGATGAAGAACTCGCCTGTTAGACGGAGAGGTAAGGCAATCTAACACCATCCTGATTGTAGCTCTGCACTCATGGTTTAGTGTATTAGTAATTTTACACATTTCTGATAATCATCACACTGACTCAGTGACTCCTCTTATTTCTAAAAAGCCAAACTACAGGTGAAACCTATACTTTCAAAAAAATCATGTATCAAAAATGAAGGTAATACTTCAACGTCTGATCAGCCACAACCAACACGCTTCACCTCACCGACTAGGCAGCATGCACGAGCAGCCAGAAAGAAGGAGGAGTACGACGACAAAAAAAAGCAATCTGTAGAAGAGCTTACCAATACATCCAGCATGGAAACAAACTCAATGGTCAAAGAAAGCTTTTTGATAACAAGTGGTCCGGATTCTCCAAACTCAAATGACATTTGGCCGAGGGTGGTTCTGCCACGCGTAAAATTACGGACCACAGAAGAAGGCACTTACTCAACCTCATCCACATGTACATCCTCTCTAGCCAGGCTTTCACAATGTGCATCTCCACCAGTGACTCCTCCACAGGTAAAGATAAGGGTTGCAGTTTGTAGCAGGTTTCCATACTTGGTTGTGTGGTCAACTTGGTTGACTTGGATTATATATACAACTTCACATCTTATATTGGCATGAGGTCAGACAGATGTCAACACTTTCACATGCTATTCACACCCATATTGTGTATCATTCCCTTTTTTTTTTGTTTCTCCTTAACTAGCTAAAGAAATCACCTACACAAAGCAGCTCTCCCACAGCCAGTGAGAATCTCGATGACGACCCATCCAGAGTTTCCCAGTTCTTCCTTTGTGATATTTTCACTGAAGTAGAGGAGTCCGAATGAGCGATATATACAACTATAACAACAAACAAACCAGAGATTCTTGTGGATCTTGCCCTTGCTACTTCCAATCAAGGAGAATAACCAAAGCATACTTTTAAAATTAGGCTTGTTTATCTTAATACTCATGTGCTATGCTCCCATTAAGCTCTAGAAGTGCTGCAATACACTGTTTTGAGATGTTCTACTGACTGTATATTATGTTCTGTTGTATTTAAGCGATTGTAGCCAATTTTTACTTCAGGGCAATTTGCCAAATGGTAAAAATATGAGATATTTTTAGTACCTCACAGTGCGAGTGCTTAGTAACAAATTATAACCTACCGACTCAGCACAATGCACTAGGCAGTATAATTTATGATAAATACATACATATCTTTTCTTGAAGTTCTTGATATTTATTGCCATATTTATTATTTATGATTAAGCATGTGGATATCTGGGGATGATTTTTTGTTTGTTTGTTTTTTAGAACACAAATAAAAAAAAATATTAACATGCTTGCTTATTATATTTTACAAAGAATGGCTGTTTATGGAAGGCAGTATCACAGAGTGGGGTGATATGACATGAAATGAAGTAGAGCTTATGAAAGTTGTCAATATCTAAAGAAGGCTGGAAGGAAAATGTCACTTTTGGTGTTCAAACTGCCCTGAAAAGATCTGGAGATCACGTCTAAAGAAAAATCAGATCTGGGCCCCTTTTGCATACAGGCAGTCAAATCCAAACATCTAAGTTATAACTGCATATCTTTATGAATCAAGCATGATCATTTAAATGTCTGCCTGTAACATGAGCAGCATGTTCAACAGCATTTAAATGAGAAGTGTGTCAGAATATTTTAGGAAGTATTTCCACTGTCATGATGTTCAGAAAATCATTTCATCATATCAGTTCCTGTATAAATCCTGAGATTGGGTTTCATTCAAAATTGCCCCCCCCCCCCCCCCCATCCAACTCTGAATGTAACCTCCTGCTGTTACAGAAAGTTAGTCAAAACCTTCTGATCAGAGTCAAGAATTAAAAAGTGACGTGATATAGTTTTGGTATACTAGTGTCTATATGTACAGATACTAAAAAAAAATAAAAATACATGCACAGATGCTATGCTATGCCAAGCTACGCTAAACTATGCTAAGCTAAGCTAAGGGCGGCTTTAGAGCGTACCTGTCAGTCAAGGGACTCGCGATGTAGGCGGTTACTCTTAAAACGGTTCTCATTGGCTGGAGTGTGGGGGCGGAGCTTTAACGTTGTCACCGGGCTGAATAGCCAGAATGCTGTAACGCTAATATGCTAAAGCAGTAGTTTTTGCGTTCTACATTCATGGTGAAAATATGATACTACAGACTTTCAGACCGGCTGTGGCCTTTCTTCGTAGCAGAAGCGCCATATCAAGACTTTATCATGCAGAGAAAGTCGCGACAGTGGGCTCCCAGCCGGACATACAGTCTTCTGTGTATCAGGTAGGCCACGCAAGAAGCCTCGGGCTGGCGTAATCGACTCTACCCGAGAACAGTGAACCTTAGTCGGTTGACTGCAACGTCCTTGGCCCTTAGCTCTGATTGTGGCTGGATGTCAAGTGGCTCTGAGTGCACTAGCAAATACAGAAAATACCTCTATATTCTCTAGATTCTTCATAAATATAGAGGAGTAAACAAAAAATTTCGTATTTAGCTAGTTTTCTTTCTACGTTCTTCATGATAACATGAATGAAATGCAAAACCAAATATAATGCAGTTGCAAATAATGTATCATAGAACGAATGAAGCAACGCAGTCAATTAAACTCAGCAAAGTTAATGAAATGAATCAATTTTATTAGTTAGCTTTCAATTGTAAATAGATTCTAAATATCAGAATATGTAAACATGCTGTTATTTTTAAACAACCCCTTTCACAACAGGAAAACTATGAACGTATGCAAGCACTGGTCAAAGAGCTGAAAGACAGAGCAGAAAAGATAAAGCTTGGTAAGCAAATGCCTCATTCCTATAATGAATATATTTATATCTATGAACTTTTGACATCGTGACCTTAGAAGAGCTGCAAAGTGTGTTTACAAAATATTTTATTTCTACAGGTGGAGGAGAGAGAGCTAGGAAACTGCACACATCCAGAGGAAAGCTTCTGCCTCGGGAGCGAATTGACAGGCTGCTGGACCCGGGGTATAATATAAAGATGTTAAAGTGTTTACATTTCATTTCACTATTTTTTGTTTGTTTTGACGCCTGTTTTGTTTTGCTTATGCAGCTCTCCGTTTCTGGAGTTGTCCCAATTTGCTGCTTATGAATTGTATGGTAAAGAGGAGGTGCCTGCCGGAGGAATCATCACTGGCATTGGCAGGGTGTCCGGGTGAGAATTCATAACCGTTTCCCTTCATTAATTTTTTTTACAAATATTTTATCCTGTAGAGACTAGGAATACGAGAGAAATTTTGCTAATTTAGCTATTTTGAATTTCAAATTTATTTTTTTTTGCAGGGTGGAGTGTATCATAGTTGCAAACGATGCCACTGTCAAAGGAGGCACCTATTATCCAGTTACCGTGAAGAAGCACCTTCGTGCTCAGGAGATTGCACAGCAGAATCACCTGCCATGTATATACCTAGGTGGGTTGGAAATTCATTTATGCTTTCATTTCCATTTAATTTTCAGCTACTAGTTTATTCTAGTCAGGATCTGCAGTCTAATCTGGAACTCTAAGTGCTTTCCAAACTGAAAATTAGTGTCAGCTTTTGTTTGAAGAAATTGTACATGGATTCACAGGGAACCCAAATTTGAACCAGTGTATTCGATATTTGGTCAAAGTGACATCAGATACATTAACTGAGCTTTATTATTATGAAGTTTCAATCTTGAGAGGTCTATGGAGCCTTAATTAGCTGAAATAATCAAAGGAACATATAAAACACTCGTTTCTTTCCCTCTCTTTATGCTTTGGTTGTGTTGTGGAAGTTTGGAAACTTTAATAGTCTCTCTTATTTCCAGTGGACTCTGGAGGGGCCAACTTACCCCGACAAGCTGATGTGTTTCCTGATAGAGATCACTTTGGACGCATCTTTTACAACCAGGCACGCTTGTCTTCAGAGGGCATTGCACAGGTAAGGATCTAAGGTCTTTTTGGTGTTCAATTCATTCATAACTACCTTGCTGTTGTAACAGTTTACTAGAACAGGGGTGTCCACTCTTATCCAGAAAGGGCCACCCACACTGGTCTTTGTGAATAAGATTGGACACCTCTGCTCAAGAGACTGTTTTGTGGTGAAATCCCAGGAGATCAACAATTGTAGCAACACTTAAATCAGCCTGACTGACAGAGTCAAAATCACTGTCACCACATTCTGCCCCATCCTGATGGTTGATGTAAACATTACACAAATTTTGCACGATTTTATGCGTTGCACTGTTGCCACATGATTGGCTTATTTAGACAGTTGCATTAATGAGTGTGTGTACAGCTGTTCCTACTTAAGTGCTTGGTGAGTGTATATGTGTTTGCATTCATAAATTAACAAAGCATCTGACCACATGCTTCTGTTGCAGATAGCTGTTGTGATGGGCTCTTGTACAGCAGGGGGCGCATATGTCCCTGCCATGGCGGACGAAAGTATTATTGTGCGCAAACAAGGGACCATTTTTCTTGGGGGACCTCCACTGGTATGTTCAATTTGACAAAAATTTGACTATAATAGACTTCCATTATGTAGGTTGGACTATGGCCTGTCTTTTCTTTCGGATTCAGTAAATACTTATGGTTGTAGATTTAAATAATCCTGGTTGTGTGTATTGTAGGTTAAAGCTGCTACAGGTGAGGAAGTCTCTGCTGAAGACCTTGGAGGTGCTGACCTTCACTGCAGGTTGACTTTATACTATTTGTTGAAAATATAATGTATGTTTCCTTTCTTTCCATATTTAATTATTTGTTATTTAATGTAAATTTCTGTGATTAATCCCCTCTTCTTTCAGGCGGTCCGGTGTAACTGATCACTACGCTTTAGATGATAATCATGCTCTTCACCTGGCACGGAAAGCAGTGCGCAACCTGAACTACCAGAAGAAACTCGACGTAAGTGTGCAACAAAAGTGTAGAGCTTGTTGTTTTATTTTATTGGAAATGTATTTGAAATGGATATCAGTCACCAGTTACATCTTTATTCCATTTTTTTAGGTTACTGTGGAACCTCCTGAGGCACCGTTGTTCCCTGCTGATGAGCTTTATGGCATTGTGGGAGACAACCTGAAACGAAACTTCGACATCAGAGAGGTTCCTTTTGTTTATAGTTTTTTTTTTTTAACACAATCTGGTTGTTTTATTCCATGAGGAACTGTAAATACTAGACAGCTTTGATCATGATGATTATGGTGCCATTTTGTCCAACTTATCTAGCCAGCTAAATTAATTTATGTCATTGGGGACATCAGTTAAATTCCTTTCACAGTAGCTCAAACGATTCCATGTGATTTTTGTCCTTTTTGGTAACAACTGTAAAAACTGTAGACTACAACATTAAACAGACCACATTAGTCTTATACACAAAGTGGCAGTGGGGCAGTGTTCATCTAATTTATTGTTCTTGTTAAAAAGGCTCACAGTCCGTGTTCATTCAGAAACTGGACATTCTTGATCCTGTACAATTAAGCCAATGTTGTTACAGGATAACAATATTTTCTGTAGTGAAACCAAAAATCTAATAATAATTCAGTTTAACAAGCCTGTTTTCTGATTTTATTGTTCAGGACATTTGAGAAAAGGCTTGATTTACTTAATTACATTAATGCAGACATTTGACAGCTGTATGTAATTACAGGTGATCGCTCGTGTAGTCGATGCCAGTAAATTTGATGAATTCAAAGCCTTCTACGGAGACACACTGGTCACAGGTGCATATCTCGTGTGCTATGTATAAAGCTGTATATTTCGGCACTTTATAAATATAGTTCTCATTGACGGTGCTGGTGTTTTTGTCTAGGTTTCGCACGGATATTCGGTTATCCGGTCGGGATCATTGGCAATAACGGAGTGCTGTTCTCCGAATCGGCGAAGAAAGTGAGTTGCTGAGTTCTGATAAATTTGCATCTGCTGGCTTCGCTTGTCAGTCTTTTATTTAAAACGTGTATATGACATTTTTTCCTGGTCTTAAACAGGAACTAATCTGAATTCACAGACTAGGAAAATGTAAAGGTCTCTGAAATGTCACATTCTAAAACATTTCTTTAAAAAGTCTGAGCCCAATACATAAGGGGCAGTTTGTACTGTGCCATAAAATGTAAGAGCCTTTTAGCTTCTTGTGTCTACACATGTACCAAGCAACACTGGTTTATTAGTAGGTAGAAGGGGTTTGTTTACTTATTAATTTAAATTAAAACTGTCCCAAACAATGTATTATAGAGAATTAAACTGTTTTATCTCTTTAAAAAAGTTGTAGCTGACAGCAGGAGAGATCGATATAAAGGTGGATGCTGTCTAATATTTTGTGTAAGGATTTTTTTCACTGGATTTTTGATGCAATATTGTTAGAGTTGTTTATTTTGTTTTACAGGCAACTCATTTTATTGAGCTTTGCTGTCAAAGGAACATTCCCCTGATATTCCTTCAGAATATCACAGGCAAGTCTGGACTACCGAACACAGCTACACTTTCCAGTCATGTATATTCTCAAGCAGTAATTCTATACTGCATAAGTACCTTTTTAACTTTGTCCCACCACTGAACGTATATACACACTACTATAAAGCCCAGCCCTGTATGTTCTTTTTTTGCAGGTTTTATGGTCGGGAGAGAGTACGAGGCAGGCGGCATTGCTAAAGACGGCGCTAAGATGGTAACCGCTGTGGCCTGCGCTAATGTGCCCAAGATCACTGTCATCATTGGAGGATCCTATGGAGCTGGAAACTATGGCATGTGTGGAAGAGCATACAGGTGCTTCATTTTACTTGTTTGTATAATAATTGATGTTAGGACTAAAGTCGCAGGAGCAGGAGAGAGATTCAGTGGCATCGTTTTTATTGGATGAATGACTTGCCACATAATCTGTATGTATTATAAAATGTAACTCCTAACAAAATGTATAATCGCTAACGATATATAATGAGACATTTATGTAACGTTTTGGAAGACGATTCAAGTGGAAGAGTTTTGTAACAGGCAAAGATTTAAGTTTTCCAATATTTGATGGTCTGTTCTTTGCAGGAAAATAAAATCTTGCACTTATTATAAGAGCTGAGAGAAGCTTGTGAGAGAATTAATTCTAGAAGCCCAAATGTAATGTAAATTGTGATAAATAATGGTAGTGTTTCTGCCACGCTATAAGACACCATTCAGTAGTTGACCATTTTCCTATGACAGCAGGCTCTGCTCATATTTGAATCTTTTCTCATTTCATCCATCTTCTGTAGTCCCAGATTCATGTACATGTGGCCGAACTCACGCATCTCAGTGATGGGAGGAGAGCAAGCAGCAAATGTTCTGGCCACCATTACTAAAGATCAGAAAGCCAGGGAAGGGAAAGAGGTAAGGATAAGCTTCTCTCTGATTCGATCTCCAAGATTAACTTTGAAAATGAACTTTGGGATGGTTTTTAGCGTTCTACTTCGGTAGACTCATTATAATATGTAGCACTTCACAGTAGACTATAATCGCCCTCAATATTGTGTCTTTTCTTGTATTTGGTTATATTTCATTATATTAGAATGAAAGCATTCTGTGGATTTGGAATGGCAGTTTAAAGTTCATATTTGGCACCTGTTCCTCTAGTTCACAGCAGAACAGGAGGCTGCTATGAAGGAACCCATTATTAAACGATTTGAGGAGGAAGGGAGTCCGTATTACTCCAGTGCCAGGTAACACATCACATACAGAAAACTATTGGTGTCATAGTTTCAAATAAATAGTTAGAACCACAACTTCTGTAATAATAAAAATATTCTGTCGCTATACACGTATCTACTCAGCACACATCTGCAGTATTTGGATACATTTTTATATGGAAATGCATCTTCACATCTTAATGTTAAGCTCACATTATATCATGTTCTAAGATTCAAAATGTTTTTTATCCGGTGTTTCTACAATCAGACTTTGGGATGATGGAATCATCGATCCTGCTGACACGCGCCTCGTCTTAGGACTCAGTTTAAGTGCCGCTCTCAACGCCTCCACGCAGAAGACTCGCTTTGGCATCTTCAGGATGTGAAGTTTCACAGTTACACACCATGATTTCTTTGGTGAATGTGAAGAGAGAACAGTCTTGTTTGTCACTGTGACTGTTTTTCTTTTTCCTCCTGATATGAACAGTAAAAAGGTTGCAACCCTCAGCTGAGTATTCTCTAGCTTTATTTCTTTAGATTTTGACATTTTTGTAAAAAGAATTATGCAAATTGTATAGTAAGCTAATTATAATGTATAAAATATGGCATTATTGAGCTGCTTTTTAATGTCAAGTCATTAAATGTGTGGGGGTTTTTTGGGGTACAATAATCCTAGTGTAAGACTAATAAAGAGATTCTACTTATTGAATCCTACAGTGCTAAAAATGTTGGGATTATCTTTAAGTGAGTCTTAACACTCATAGTCTGATTTTCTGACATGTTTGACAGGTTGCTTTAATGCACAAATCTAGTAAGATTGTTTTTGTTTAGAAAAGTGATTGCTGTACATAATATAAAATACTTTACAAATCCTGAGCAAAATTCATTCTTATGCCTGTATCCCCACTTTGTGCACTGAGACAAAATGATCATATCCAGACAGGATGAGAAACCTCAGATGTGTCACATTGGTGCCATCCAGCTGCAAAAAAACACATCGATATGATAATATAGTCACATAATACAATCCGTTTCAAATAGGCATTAGAGAGCAGCAATGGAAATAAACAAACAAAAAAACTCACTGCTATTTCATTTGTTTGTAGACTTCCCTCTGTTTGTTCAAACTCTAAAAGAGAAAGTGTGTCTCAGTCAGTATTTTATGAAACACTTCAAAACTGAAATGACTGTTATCCTGTTTAATGAGTGATAAAATTCATATTTTACTGGAAACTGACTGTTACTGTTATAATGTTTTGATTAGTATTTTTGTGTCTGTACTGATTTTCTGCCTCACTGGTCTAGGTTTCAAATAAATGTAGAAATAACACCATGTACCTACCTGTCTCTGTCATGACCTCAAATTTCTCAGCTTCTGCTTGTGTGCTTTTTTCTATCCTTAAGCGTTTTACTGCAACGAGAAGTAAAGACTTTATGCAGTGTTCAGTAAACTCATCATTCTGCCTTTATTTCTACACCTACCGTTAAAACTGTGTACGGATATCACTGATATTTTCATGTTATCTGGGAAACGGATGATGAACTCTTGTGGAAACATCCCGGTCGACATCCAGAACGTCTCTGTATTTCTACAATAATAGACATGTTTAGATTCACATCATTCTGAACGTCTCTGTTTGCTAAAAGACAAACTGCTAACTTTAACTCACCCATCAATCATGTTTTCTGGTAGATGATTCTCATCGCTGGACGCTGCTAGCACGACCTGAGCACCGAATGAGCTTAATGCGGTGTTTAACATGATTAATCTGTTATCGTTGATCAGACTAAACGGCTGATAAACACAGACGAGAGAGCGTTGCCAAGCAGCCAGTCAAGCTAAGATCGTCGCATGTCGTTGACGTCATTAACATCCGTCACGTCACGGCGCACGCTGCTGCATTCGGGAAGTGTTTTTGAGCGTGTTTAGCTTGTTATTGGGTCCGTATGCGTATTTTTCATGGCGAATGGAACAGGTGAAGTTGTGTTCTGTCGCGGGACTGGTCAGGTAAGCGGTGATTAAATGTATCTACTCGAGTTTAATGGAGTTAGCTGTATTTGATTTAGCTTGGATGCTAATTTTGCTAACTGTTCGCTACATGGGTTTACTAGTTAGTGAAAACATCCTAGTGAATTACTACAACGTGCTATATATTTATAAGAGAATTCGTTAAATATGTTTGTGTGTGCATATGTGTTTGTGTGTGCATATGTGTGTGTGTGTGCATATGTTTGTGTGTGCATATGTGTGTGTGTGTGCATATATGTGTGTGTGTGTGCATATATGTGTGTGTGTGCATATGTGTGTGTGTGTGCATATGTGTGTGTGTCTGCATATGTGTTTGTGTGTGTGTGTGTGTTTGTGTATGTTTGTGTTGGCGTGTGTGTTTGCGTTTGTTTGTTTATGTATGTATGTGTGTGTGTGTTTGTGTGTGTGTGTTTGCGTTTGTTTATGTATGTATGTATGTATGTATGTATGTATGTATGTGTGTGTGTGTGTGTGTGTGCGCACTGTACAAGAACCAGAAACCGGGCAGGAAAAATCACTGCTGACCCTTCGCACCCTGGACACAACCTCTTTCAGCTCCTCCCTTATGGCAGACGCTACTAAAAACTTTGCTTAAAACTGCCAGACACAGGAACAGTTTCTATCCCCAGGCCCCTTATCACCCTGATTAACAACTCACCATAATTATATTCCCTGCTTCATATCTATAAGTACTGCATTATCAGAACTGTCAGTCATCACGTCATCCGTGTATGATACACACACTACTGCTGCTGTATTTTGCACAAAAGCATAATATTGCACAATACTGTTATTTGCACTACCATGCACTTCTCACACTTTATCTACATATCTTATCCATCATATATTCTGTATTTCTATTTAATCTGCATTGTCTTGTATAGCCTGTATTGTATTATCTTTTATAGTGTTCTTTATGTCTGTAGTTTTGAGTCACAAACAGCTGCAACCAGATTCCTTGTGCGTGTCAACACACTTGGCCAATTAACCTGATTCTGATGTGTGTGTGTGTGTGTGTGTGTGTGTGTGTGTGTGTGTGTGTGTGTGTGTGTGTGTGTGTGTTTATTTATGTCTTATTTTAACTGGATTAACCTAACAAGTAATGAGCTGTCACTATATAACAGCCTGTAAATATAGACTATAGTTGTTGTCTTTTCTGCACAGAGTGACGATTCGGACATTTGGGACGACACAGCATTGATTAAAGCTTATGATAAAGCCGTGGCATCATTTAAGGTATTCTCACTGTAGGCAATTTAACGTCCATTCAGAAACATACGCTGAGGAATTTTTCGACTGAGGATTTTAGTTTTCTTCTCTTTACCATAACCAGTTTTTCTTTGGTGCCTCATTTCTTTTCTACTGCAGAATGCGCTTAAAGGAGAAGATGATATGCCTCCAGATACAAAAGAGAAACCTGGCAATAAACGCAAAAACAACAAAAAGAGCAAAAGCAGAAAGAAGTGTAACACGTCTCCTGACGGAGAGGTAAATCACACAGCACAGATATTTGTATCTGAACATGCTTCTTGTTTATCTTCAATGTTAGATTTTATATTGGTGTATGATAACATCACTACAGAGGGGAAAAATTGAGCACTGGGAAATAAAAAGATCACCTTTTCCTTAGGTCCTCTATCATCTTGGCATCTAGGAGATGTGTACTTTAACCACACAGTATATGTTTTATCCACGTTTTGTCCTTAGTATTATACAGATATCTGACCATAACACACAGATCTGTAGGATGTTTGTATGCTGAAGCATTTCCCTTTTATTTTTTATTACCGAATTTGAATTTATTCATGTTTTATAGCTTTTTCCAGAAGTGAAAAATTTCAAATGAGTAACTTGTGTGTTATTTTGTCTACAAGCTCCCTGACAGGTCACATGGCAGGATTTACAAATACTCAGATATACTAAGTCTTGTAATTGTAATTGTTTTTTTTATAGTGGAATGTTGGGGATGCCTGCTATGCGTACTGGTCTCAAGACGGAAAATTGTATGCTGCTACCGTTTCCTCGGTCGACCACGAGAAGGGCACCTGCATCGTATGTTACAATGACTACGGGAATGAAGAGGAACAGAATCTAAGCGACCTTCTCACAGAAACTGTAGAGTTAGACGGAGATTCACAAAAGGTGGCAGATGTACGTGACCTGTTTATTACGTTGAATAAGCACAATGATTTCGTGTTCACATTCTACCACTGACTAAATTGCAGGGGAAAGTCGTGGAGTCTTCGACGGAGGATAGTGATCGGTCTTCTACTCCACATCAATCTAATCAACAAAAAAACAAAGCTAAAGGCAAAGCTCCAGTGGTACCTCCTATGTGGGGCCCTGGCTTTCCTCCTGTTCCTCCTCCTGGCTCTCACTTTAGAATGGTGAGTAAATGAATGTGGAGGATGTTCTGTGTGTACTTTAATAGTCAGACTTTTTGCTATTATGGGATTAAAGAGAGGGGGATTATAACTCCATATGTCTGAAACACAGTAAGTGCTGGTACACATGAGTGGTTCAAACATGCTTGCAACAGAGTGATGGATATAACCATAACTAATACAGACCATGTTTAAGACCATACCATGTTCTCTCCAGTCTGACCGCAGAAGAGGAGGAGGCTCTGGACCTACTGTGCCTGGTTGGTCCCCAATGATGCCTCCAGGTCCACCGGTGAGAAACTGCACTATTGCCCAACACTAAACAATTGATTTATTGAGGTCCACTCAATTTTCTTTCTTTCTTTCTTTCTTTCTTTCTTTCTTTTTAACAAACAAGCCCAACACTTGCGCTTACATCTGTCAAATTTTGATCCTTTTTTTTCCAGATGTTTTTTGCCTTTTTTTTTTTTTTTTTAGTGCAGGGAGCCAATCAGATTTTTTTTTCAGAATTAAGGGTTTTTTTTTGTTTTTTTGTTTTTTTTTTAGAAGAGGAAGGTTGTGGCCACAAATGTGTACAACAATTATGAGAGGCTAAACTCTTTTATTAAGAAGAACTTCATACACAAATCGCTGCATTAAAAAGCCAACTCTAGCCAAGTCACGGTGTGCTGGAGATGTGTTAATTATATCGACTGTTACATTCTCGCATCAAATTTTGTAATGAAGTTTTTAGGAAATTGAGGGTTACAGTCGGGTTTATTTACAAAGCTAATCACTGTTCTGCATCTGTGCATGTGGTGTCAAGGAGACACGACAAATTTGGCAAGCCAAAGCTACATATATACAAAATACTCCAAAAGTCTAGCATTGCTCGGGTTAACAACGTAATTAATGCAAAGTTCTGACCCCTGGCACAGATGATCCCACCGCCACCACCGATAAGTCCTGACATGTTGGAGGATGATGAGGCTTTAGGCAGCATGCTGATCTCCTGGTACATGAGCGGCTACCACACAGGATACTACCTGGTGAGTTCTGCCTGCGTTCACTACATACATGGCACTGAGCGAAGACATGCCATTTCACTCAGAAAACTACTTCCTTGTTTGTTTTCTAATTGCATTGCTGGTGTCTTTAAGGGTTTAAAACAAGGTCGCAAAGAAGCTCTTGCTAAGAAGTCCCACCACAAATGATGCAATAAGAAGTAATTCTGGTAAGTCTTTAATATTTATTTTCTTTATCTTGCTTTAAGAACTGGGTGTAAATATGTGAACATGCCTGATAAAACTCTGAAAGGTTTCATAGCTCTCTTACTGAGTTATATTTGTTTATGCTTTGTGATTTTTATAATTATTGGCACCCTTCTCAACAGTAAGCATACATGAATAACACAGTCACCGAGGGATAACTTGAGCTTACTTTTAAAACTTTCCAACCCAAGTTGTCATCAACAGGACTGTTTTAAAATGACTGAAACCTCTTTTTATAATTAATATATTGTGCTTTCATACATGGAGAGAATAACCACAATGTTTTTCTAACGTTTAACAAAGTTTGACAGATTTGTAGGTTTCTCCAATCAGAGCATCATGTTTGTTTGTTAATCATTAGTGCAGTATTTGGTTTCACAACATTAATAGCAATGATTCTAGCAAATCAGACAAATCAAACTTGAGTAGTTTCTAAAACTGATGGAGTGAAACTTTGGAATCTTTGGTTTGCAGTAGTTACCAGTTCTCATGAAGGGTGCCAATAATTCTGGAGTTGGTTCTGTTTCATATATCGTGCATTACCAAGTTCTACTTTCATTACCACAGGTTAAAACTGACTTCAGTCTCTGATGATGCTGAAGTTCTACACAAGAAGCCCATCTTCCACTTCCTGTTTTGTAATTCTTTGTACATAATTTAATAAAATGTTATGTTCTTTTTTCACTTTTTTGTGTCCAAGTGTGGTCATTTTATTCTGATCATTTGTGGTTTGAAATTGAAATGGATTAAATTCTCAGGATAGATGAATGAATGAATGAATGAATGGTTGAATGAATGAATACTTGGCAGAATGCAGTATGATCTGAAAATAGAATAGAATAGAATGTGGCATAGAAGCATTTATTATCGCCACATATACATTACAGCACAGTGGAATTCTTTTCTTCACATACCCCGACTGAGGAGGTTGGGGTCAGAGTGCAGGGGCAGTTATGATCCAGCGCCCCTGGAGAAGGGAGGGTTGAGGGCCTTGCTTAAGGGCCCAACAGTGGCAGCTTTTGAACCCTGATCCTCCAATCAATAACCCAGAGCCTTAACCACATGAGCCACCACTACCAGAGGGTTGTATTAACATGAAATAGGACAACAAAAGAAATACTGTGACCATGTTTAAATGCTACCAAACCCATATCTGTTTCTATTGTCTGAATAAACTTCTAATGCAGTTTTGAATTATTTTTCAAGGTTACCAAATTTGAAAATTAAATGTTTTTGTGTGATCAGCTAATATATGAATTCTGAAAGATTTTTTGCTCAATGTAATAGATTTCTTTATCCATGGATGAAAATGTAAGACACAAAATGTAACCTTAAAAACCTGAGCCTGGATGATGCACTCGATCAGGCAACAAGCCACATTTTGAATGTAACGTAGACTAGGTCAGTAAACCTGTCAGATTAAGGACTTCAATATACTTAAGTCTATTTTAAGGATTTAAAGCTGAATAAACGGCTTTCACTATTATGTACGTAACAATATGTCACGCTATTTCTGTTTCATAGTTTGAACACTTATTAAATTCTTTTGACAGCAGGTGCCATTAAACATGCTAACACACACTGATGGATGGACAAGCAGATCTAATAAAAGAGGCATTCCAGCTTTGAGGCCAACTCCAGAATGGTGTTGAAGCTTAAGGTCTCTGGGCTCCTCCCTAATCCCTGCTGCTTTCACTTCTGGGAATGTTTTTTAACCTTGATCCTAAATAGACATGTACAGACTGTAAATAGATACTTAGGGCAAGAAGCACTAACTTAAGGACCAGTAAGTAGTTGTAGGGACATTATTACAATAGGGTCTCCCAAATCCTATTAGAAGCATGTAGATCTTATAACGATATGTTTATGCATTTCACTAAGATTAGGGTTAAAAAGGTTTTGAGGTTTGAGAAGAGTGTTTTGAATACTACTACTACTACTACTACTACTACTACTACTACTACTACTAATAATAATAATAATAAAACAATAATAATGATATTTTTATTATAATTATTATATATAACAATAATATGAAAATAATAATAATAATAATAATTATTAGTAGTAGTATTATTAGTATTAGTATTATTGTTAATAATTATTACAGTAGCCCTGATTCTAATATAATCATTATATACTGTATAATAATAATAATAATAATAATAATAATAATAATAATAATAATAATTATTATTATTATTATTATTATTATTATTATTATCATTATACAGTATATAATAATGATGATTATATTAGAATCAGGGCTACTGTTAGCAAATGGCTGTAGAGTGAATTGATTAAGAATGAATATAACATGGTCCTGTAACATATGCAAAAGACTGTGATTACTTTTGTTAACGTTTTTAAAGGTTCATGTTTATATATAATAAAGTGATATGATTTGATATCGATTTGATGTGATTCAGTTTTTTTATCATTATACTTTATTATATTTATATTTAAATTATTTTAGTGGGATTTTTTTCTTTTCTTTTTCTTTTCTTTTCTTTTTTATAATCTTAAAGCAGGTTTTAAAATAAAAGATATCGGATTGGTGTTGGTGTTCGCTCATACTTAAGGTTTTCATATTGGTATCATTGTCAGAAATGAAAAATGATGTTATGCCATGTATATCATTTTAAACGAGTTAATGTCACTGCAAGGTTTAGAATAATACAACATACAAAAATATGACTGTGAATATGATGTGGTAGCTCAGTGGTTAAGGCGTCGGACTACTGATGGGAAGGTTGTGAGTTCGAATTCCAGGTCCACCAAGCTGCCACTGCTGGGCCCCTGAGCAAGGCCCTTAACCCTCAACTAAATTGAAATAATAATAATAATAATAATAATAATAATAATAATAATAATAATAATAATAATAATAAAAAAGTAAGCCTCTCTGGATAACAGTGTCTGCTAAATGATGTAAATAAATCCAGTACTGATACAAGGTCAGAATGCCAAGCAAATACTTACTTGAGTAAGTTAATAACAAACAGAGAGAGAGAAAAGGAAGAAAAAGATTAGATGAACTGTACAATACACACACACACACCTACACAGTGGACCAGTAGAGTAGGTGTGGCACAGTGTAGCTACACATGGCAGTCAGTCAAGCTGCGTTATCATGGGTGTCCCCAAGAGGGCGCACTAAATCTAATCCGCTAAGTGTTAACGTAAGGCGCAGGCTGCGGCTGGTCTCTGAGCTCACTTCACTTCACTAACGAAGGGATTCTCAGCTCTTTTCAAACCCAAAGAGTGGGGAAAAGGTCGTGCTCATAAGACACGTTGTGGAAGGATTTTCTTTTTAATCCGTTCACAATGTTTTGCCGAAACCAGTCGTCCAGGGCCACAGTAGCCCGAGGCTCGGCTCTGGAGATGGAGCTTCGCAGGGGGAAGTTCAGACAGAGCGTTTTCATGGACACACCACAGGTAAGTTTCCTTACACCTTCTAATGTGTTCACTTATTATATACATGAACTAATCTATCAGTCACATCCAGTAACATGACAAATAAACACGTTAAACTTATTTGGTACTGTATTATTCTGACCCACAACTGTGGTCTGTTTACAACTTTAGCATAGTGTTTAATACTAGCTCAGTAGGAAAGTTGTTATATTATATTATATTATATTATATTATATTATATTATATTATATTATATTATATTATATTATATTATTATAATATTATAATATTATAATATTATTATATTATATTATATTATATTATATTATATTGTTAAGACCACTAATATATTATATTATATTATGTTATTATATTACATTATATTCAAGCTAAAATGTAAAAAGGTTATAATCAAACAACGCATGTTAGCTTTAGCTTTAAAAAACGGAAACTGGTTGCTTTGGTTACACAGAGCTTCTCATACTAGCGTACTAAATAGTATTCACTCGAGTGTGTATTAACTGTGACACAACGGCTTAATGTTTGCTTATAGCCTACTGTCTAGTACACTAATACACCAGTACACTAATACTCCAGTACTCCAGTACACTAATACTCCAGTACACTAATACACCAGTACACTAATACACCAGTACACTAATACACCAGTACACTAATACTCCAGTACTCCAGTACACTAATACTCCAGTACACTAATACTCCAGTACACTAATACACCAGTACACTAATACACCAGTACACTAATACACCAGTACACTAATACTCCAGTACACTAATACACCAGTACACTAATACACCAGTACACCAGTACACCAGTACACTAATACACCAGTACACCAGTACACTAATACACTAGTACACTAATACTCCAGTACACTAATACACCCGTACACCAGTACACTAATACACCAGTACACCAGTACACTAATACACTAATACACCAGTGCACTAATACACCAGTGCACTAATACACCAGTGCACTAATACACCAGTACACTAATACTCCAGTACACCAGTACACTAATACACCAGTACACTAATACTCCAGTACACTAATACACCAGTACACTAATACACCAGTACACCAGTACACTAATACACCAGTACACTAATACTCCAGTACACTAATACACTAATACACCAGTACA